>NC_045550.1:2487128-2642128 GCF_009769535.1 Thamnophis elegans
CCGTCACACTTCCATTGTGGGTAATGTTAATAAAGTTTAAATTTGGATAATATCTACTTGTTAAACTTCCTTAAAATGGTCAATAGGTTCTTTAGTTATAAACTAAATATGACTCACCTTGAGAAGTTTTATTGAGTAATAAAAATTACTGAAAAGAAAACCACCTTAGAATGCTGGATTTATCTGAACTTCCACTTAGGTATGTAGTATTAATAGAAAATAGAAATATATATTTGCAACAATGCATTTGTAGACCGTGCTGTGTTCTGTACTAATTCTGCTCATCCAAATAATTTAAAAGTTGGCTGACTCCCCATGGTGAAAAGACATGATGCTAAACTTGAATTCACAATAGTTGCCGATGAGTGATTTGAATAAAGCTAGTGACATGTATAGGAATGGCTGGAGAATGGTGTAAAAGGCCTTTTTGTTACCTTTTTGTGATATTTAGTAACAATGGAGGGACGTATCTGATTGTCCAGTTATAATTAGATGGTGCTGAATGGAAAGCTATGAACAATGCATGTGTTGTTTTTGTACAAGAGCCGAGGTGGCGCAGTGGTTAGGGTGCAGCACTGCAGGCTACTTCAGCTGACTGTTATCTGCAGTTCAGCAGTTCAAATCTCACCGGCTCAAGATTGACTCAGCCTTCCATCCTTCCGAGGTGGGTAAAATGAGGACCCGGATTGTTGTTGGGGGCAATATGCTGACTCTGTAAACCGCTTAGAGAGGGCTGAAAGCCCTATGAAGCGGTATATAAGTCTAACTGCTATTGCTATTGTTCAGTATGCTGGAGAAACTTCTTTTGGTGTAGTGACTGATCCAGAGGTGGAATTCAGCCAGTTCTGCCAGGTTCTGGAGAACCAGTAGTGGGAATTTTGAGTAGTTCGGAGAACCGGCAAATAGGCTGGCCCCGCCCCCATTGCCTCCTAGCTGATCTTCTTTCGTTGCCCTGAACAGGATAACGGAGTTGAAAAGCAGGTTAGTGAGGTGGGGAGAGAATGTGGAGTTTACAGAAACCTTTCCCCAGGAGTAGGGGGAATTTGCAGTATCTTTCCCCTGCGACGCCCATAAAGCCACACCCACAAAGCCACGCCCACAGAACTGGTAAAGTAAAAAACGTTGAATCCCACCACAGGTCTGATCCATATTATCAATTACAAGTATAGAGCAGTGTTTCTCAACCTTGGCAATTTTAAGATAGGTGGACTTCAACTCCCAGAATTCCACAGCCATGGCTGCATTTTTTTCTGCATTTTTTAAAAAAATGACTTTTTAAATTAGTGATGGTAAAAATATATGAACAGAATTGAAATACTTTGTTATAATTTTCTTTGCTCAGATATTAACAGTATTTTGCTATATCACCAGTGTTTATTAACATATTCTACTGTTAGGTTGTTGAATCACATTTTCCCCAATACTAATGAAATATTTCCGAAGTCCTCTTGCTCTCTTAAAATCATCAAGTGCTTTCGTTTAGGTACTGATAACTATGATTTCTTTTAATAAAATAAAATCACCCTTGAAATCACCCAGAAAGAGGCAAGTTTCTGCTTGTCACTTTCTCCCAGATCAACCTACCTGGAAGGTCTGTTGCTGTGGATAAAAACTGGAAGAAGGACTGCTTTCTATTTTGTTTTAAGATCACAGAATAAATACAGAATATAAATCTAATAAATAAATATGGGCCTTGCACCTCACCTGTGTATGGGGAAGAGGTACACAAAATGCTGGTGTTCAAATTGACAACCACACTTGTACTTCAAGCCCACGGCAGCCTCTAACAGAATTTGCTTTTGATATCATCATCATCATCATCATCATCATCATCATCATCTTTCATTTCCATTATGTAGCCAGTGGCAGTGAAATGTTCGGGATAAGCAGCATCAGACTGACATCAAAATATGAGAAATGGCTGGTATACTGATTATAGGCCCTTTTTTCCTTTTAGTTAAAATGGTTATATTTATTTACAAGTTGAAAAGTGAATTTTATGGACAATGTGAGTAAATGTATGTTTATTAAATATATCAAGGCACACCTAGGATGAACTGTTTTCTAGAGAGAATCTTGATGCATCATGTACCAGTAAGTTCACCTTATTAAAACCGAACAGGTTTTAATCCAAGATGAGTTAAGGCATATTTAGATATGTAGGTGATATGACTGAATTCCCAGATGCATATTCATCACTTGTGATAATCTCCATTTGTACCAAAAGATTAAGTTAGGTACGATAATAATGGCACCTTTCCTGAACTGCTTCATTTCATTGTTGGCGTGACATTGCCCATACTAATTTTTCTGGATGATTTTAACCTTTTTTTCTGGGGTTGGTGGTGGCTTAGCGTGACCCGACAATTGCGCAATCGACAAAATAGCGCCGACAAAATAGCACCAATTATAATGCAATGCCATAATTGCGCCGACTTCATGTCGATAAAACCGCGCCAACAAAAGCGCGATGAAGACAACCGCACACCATTCAAAAGAAGTATAAATTTATTATGTCACTAAATAACTCAGCAGTAAAAGTTTATTATGTCACTAAATAATTTAAAATGTATTATGTTACTGAATTACTCAGCAGTAGAAGTTTATTATGTCATTAAATAATTTAAAAACTCAGAAGGAAAAATTTATTATTAAAAATTATTATGTCAATAAATATTTTGAATTGATTTAGATGTCAATATTATGACATACGGCACACAGATAGTCCGTAAGATCACGGCCTGTGTATGTAGGAAGAATTGCAGCAAGACACCTTGATTTTGGTTTTGACGGCGCGCATTTTGTCCGTTGCGGTTGTGTCGGCGCGGAAAAGTCTATCGCGCATTTGTCAGTGAACCGTGGCTTAGTATTTCAGTTTGTTTCAGGTCCCTGCTTGCATAATCTACACAATAGGCCACACTTCGATCTGGTTTTTGTTTTTTTAACTTGAGAGCAGATGTGCTCTGGTACTGAAGAGCATCTCCAAGGTGACTTTTCTGAGTTTTGACTGATGCCTCCGTCCTTTCCAGATTTGGATATGGTGGACACAGTCCATTACTCCTTGTCTCCTCGTTCAGAATTTTATAATGTACTCTACATCTGTGCCTTTGTTTATGGTTGAGTCTGTTATGATTACATTCTTCTGTTTCTACAAGAGCTGCTTTGGCTTCTGCTTTGTTTCCAAGTACAATTCATGGTTCTGGCAATTATGTATAATGCAATGCCCTACAGGCCTTCAAGACCCTCTATTCCAAGTAGAATCTACAATGAGCAGAAAATGCAGGGGAGGGAGGGAGGGTCATCCCCATCGACGGAATAGCTTGCCCTCGAGGTCAGAATGGTCCCTTCCCCCACAGCCTTCCAGAAGATGGTTATGACCTGGATGTGTTAGAAGTCTCCTTCGGAGACTGCTACTGTAAAATTGATATTACCACTATGACTGCTGCCTTAATTTATATCAGGTTATTATTTTGATTAATGGAGCTTGTGTTATGTTATTCATGGAGGTAGCATTGTGTTATTAGTTTAGTTATATGTGTTGGTCTATATCAGTTTTGTTGTTGTATTTACATCAGACCACATGCAATGTATGGCAACCAATTTGGTATAGTGGTTAAAGGAATAGGGCTACAGTGTGGATTTTAGTCCTGCCGTAGGCATGAAGACAGTTGAGTGACCTTCAGCCAATCACTCTCTCTCCCAGCCTTAGAAACAAAGCAATGGACAACCACTTTGGAAAAAATTTGCCAACAAAATCTGTGCAGACTTGCCATTAGATTTGAAGAGACACTCCCACCTTTCCCAAAAGCAACCTTGTGCCTATTATTCTGTCCTGAATTCATTGTAGGAAAACCATTTACAATTCAGTCCACGCTTGTACAGAAACAATGTGGCATAATTAATAAAAATATTCTAGAGGCATACACGTACACAAGCTTCTGACCAAAGACCTTTATATGGAGTTTGGGTAAGTGCAATTCTGCCTTTGACATAGGAGTTGTGTAATACTCTTCTTGCCCTCGTCAGTCAAGACTGCATGAGAAGATTCACTTCCAACGTCTCTCTGGTCCTATAGTTGGCTATAAATATATGGTATATGGATGCAGTTACCTATAAACCCCAACTTGAAGGCATTTTAAATCTTTTCTTACTATGTTTTAAACCTAGCAAAGAAGATCACACACACTGGCCAGTTTTTAGAATCAGGGAGTAAGGATTGATTTTGTACTATACTGTGCATAGGATTGTATCTGAAATATATTGCATTGCATGTAAATCTAACATTTATTTACAACACAAAGATGGGATAGATTACTTTGGAACAGATGCAATGTCCGTTGGGATGGCGATAAAAATAATAATAAACACACACACGTGTGTTTGTGTGTGTCTATTAGTCAAACAATTGTTTATTTCTGTAAGATTGGCTCATTTTTGTACTCGACCAAAATGAATAGGGAACCTTATATATTGTTAATAAAAAGTCTTCTATTAATTCCATACAGTTGAATCTGAATGAGTAAAAAAATATCCATTGACTTCAATTTTACAAAAATAGGAATGTTTATATATAAATAATAGAATGGTGTGAAAGATAAGGAAAGAATCACTGACATATGTTTACATCACTTTTCATGTTCAAGATGACTAAGAAATGTGAAGGTTGTATTGCTTTGATTTTTAGATTTCTTGCAATTTTACTATTCATAGTATAATGTTATGTTGTGTTTATTATGCTTGTATGCCGCCCTACTCCCGAGGGACTCAGGGCAGCTAACAAACAAGTGGGGAAGGGGGAGATACAAAAAACGAACAAGACGAAAACACGATACAAGAAACAGATTAAATATTAAATTTAATATGGACATATGTACTGATTTCTTACAGTAAACTCTTGCGCCAGAACACAGTTCAAGTCTGAAAAGAAGAAAACTAAACATTAAGTAGACATGTGGATTTTTCCTCAGTTAAACAGAAATAGGACATCTGCTTTTAAAAATTATCCAACTTTTTCCTACATAATTTTATTTAGCAGATATGCACAACACAGATTACCAGTCCTACGAAGGGCGACAGACTGTCATCCTACAAACCAAAAAGTAATATGCCCCACGCTGGGAGGATCATCTTACAAAATCATCTCTCAAGTATGTTGCTAAAGGGCCTGCTGAGATGTGGGAAGAGGGATAGGATTTTATTCATAGCACCAAATACTGCCAACATATTCGGCTTTAGTGGCACATCCAGTTTTCATGACACAATCGGAAGGGTTACCTTGCTAAAGGCAGATTGTGTTTGCCTTTTGAAAACCCTGGGATTTTAGCACTGGAACTAAAATGCTGGGAAAGGGAGGGGAACGGAGAAAATGCTAATAAACAGAGAGAGTTTGGTGCCCAGAATGCAGCTGATTTTGAAGGCTACATCAGCAGTCCATCAGCAGTCCATCAGCTGCAGAGATACTACAAGATAGGATTTAGGTCCTACTGTTTAAGAAGTACTGATAAGAATGTTAAGAATAAATAGAGAAGGAGGAAAGGAGGATGAATCTCTAAATACTAGAGACATTAGGAAATAAGATATATTGTGATGCTATATTCCATTAAGGCTTTGGGAGAAAGTATGTATGAAGAAAAAGGCAGCATTTTAGATTGAAAGGAGACACTGTGATAAAAAAAATCTTTAATTTTTAATACATAGAAATGGTGGAATGTTCCAGGTGAAAAACTGCTTTAGACTCTATGCATACAATCCAGTACTTTTAGTAATAAAACAGAAGGAAATTAAGGCTAGATATTCAAGAATGTTTTTACTCTGAACAGGAAAAAATATATAAATTTAGTAGTCATTGGTCTTGCCAAGAGAAAAAAAACAAACAATAGCAGTTAGACTTCTATACCGCTTCATAGGGCTTTCAGCCATCTCTAAGCGGTTTACAGAGTCAGCATATCACCCCCAACAACAATCCGGGTCCTCATTTCACCCACCTCGGAAGGATGGAAGGCTGAGTCAACCCTGAGCCGGTGAGATTTGAACTGCCGAATTGCAGAACTGCAGTCAGCTGAAGTAGCCTGCAGTGCTGCATTTAACCACTGCGCCCCGTTGGCTCAAAGCAATGCAAGGCGCGACTCCTTTGCCCTGAGTACCAAATCCTTCGTGGACTTTTCCTCTGTGGGGTTCTCAATGTTTTATTAGTTTTAGGGCTCACATAGTCTTTCTGAAAAAGTAAATCTGGCTGATAGATGAAAACAGCTGCTTTGTCTGGGTACTTGAGAGACCGCCTGCTGCCAATCACCTCCACCAGACCGATTAGATCGCACAGAGCAGGCCTCCTCTGAATTCCATCCGCCGGCCAGTGTCGACTGGCGACTACCCGGAGGAGAGCCTTCTCTGTGGCTGCTCCGACCCTCTGGAATGAGCTCCCCGTGGAGATTCGAACCCTCACCACCCTCCAGACCTTCCGCACAGCCCTTAAAACGTGGCTGTTCCGACAGGCCTGGGGCTAAAGAATCGTTGCCCCTATCTCAAATGGTATGATTGTTGCGTTTTAACTATGTATTGTTTCTGTGTTGTTGTTAACTGTCTGTATCCCCCTTCCCTTGAGTTGTGAGCCGCCCTGAGTCCCTTCAGGGAAAAGGGCGGCATACAAATGAAATAAAACTCAAACTCAAACTCAAACTGTCTGGAAGTGTGCCCACACTTCAGAAAAACAGATAAGAGATACATTGAGTTTAGGGGTTAAGCAGTTTGTGCAAGGCAATTTCAGCATTCAGCTATGTGATAAAGTATCTTTTTTAAAAATTAAAAAACGTCATTATATAATTGCCCAATCTTGGGCAGCCATTTTATAAAAAAACATCCACAGTATTATCAAAAAGTTTAGGATCTACTGAACAACAGAAAAGTTGGGGAAACTCAATGCGGATGAAGACCAACAATAACTAAAGAATTGGCAGCTGTAATTTCACCTTCTTTTGTAAATAAATAAATAAATAAATAAATAAATAAATAAATAAATAAATAAATAAATAAATAACAACCTTTGTGCTCTTTTTTTTACTTTTCTTTTATTTAAAGATCACATAAATGCTTTTAAAGGAAGCATTATTTTCAAAATAATTTTGTAAATTCAGAAGACTAGAAAGAGAAATATATCAACTTAAGTATTATTTCCAAGGGCCAAGATTTTTTGTTCTCCCGTGTTAATTAAGGCCATTATTTTCAATTTTTTTTGCTATCTATAATAACTTTATGTAACTGTCTTTAAATCTTATTAATTTTAACTGTTTTTATATTTATCATTTTTACCATTTTGTAAGCTGCTCAGAGTTGCTTTATCGGTGAGATGGGTGGCACGTACGTTTAATAAATAGAATCAAAATAATGACAGCTGCCCCTGAATTTTTGGTTCTTTTGACACATCCATTGTCAATTTCAACCAAATAATAAGAGAAAGTGAAAGTCTTCCTCTGCTTTTCTTCTTATATACAAGGATGAAGAGAGAGGTTAATCAGGAAAATGAAATGCCAAAGCCTGCTGATTTACCTATCTATTGTTCAAATGCTAAAGCAATAAATACAGACCAGAACATCCAAACTAGTTTCATGTGAGAAAAAACTGCATTTAAGAGAGAAAAGAATCCCGACAATGGTTTTCCCTGCTGGTCTCGGACACAAAGTAACATGGGATACAATTGATCTTCACGTGAATCTTCCCAGTGTTAGTCCTCCCATTAAGCTAAAAAATTCCCAGGATTGTAAGTCAACTTTACCTTCTGGAATTTAGTTTCAACACAACTAGACTCAGGAAATGTACCTGGAAAAGGCAGATAGCAGCCCTGCAGTAGGCTCCCAATCCTAAAAATAACTGCACAATCCAAAATAGAATAGAATAACAGAGTTGGAAGGGACCTTGGAGGTCTTCTAGTCCAACCCCCTGCTTAAGCAGGAAACACTACATCACTTCAAACAAATGGTTTATCCAACATCTTCTTAAAAATTTCCAGTCTTGGGACATTCACAACTTCTGGAGGCAACTTCTAGATAGTCAATTCGGAAATCCTCGAGTAGTTTCATTCAGATGTGTAAAGTCCGCTCAGCCTCCGCATCACAAGGACATAAAACAAATTATCCCGAGCGCAAATTCCCTGAACTAGCTTTTAATTCTGTCTAAAGGGTTGGAGAATTGTAGCTTCTTGCTTCAGCGGAAACAGAAGTTGTCTACCCCAGCCAGTTTGGTGCAGTGGTTAAGGCACCAGGCTAGAAACTGGTGGCGCAGTGGTTAGGGTGCAGTAGTACTGCAGGCCACTTCAGCTGACTGTTATCTGCAGTTCAGCGGTTCTAATCTCACCGGCTCAAGGTTGACTCAGCCTTCCATCCTTCCGAGGTGGGTGAAATGAGGACCCAGACTGTGGGGACGATATGTTGACTCTGTAAACCGCTTAGAGAGGGCTGAAAGCCCTATGAAGCGGTATATAAGTCTAACTGCTATTGCTATCTGGTCCCCCCTTAGCATGGATGCAGCCGAGTGACCTTGGCCTAATCACTTTCTCTCAGGAAGGAAGGAAGGAAGCGATGGCAAACAATTTCTGAAAAAAATGTGCAAAGAAAGCTACAGTCACCAGAAGCTAAAACTGACTAGAAGACACCCCCCACTCCCCAAACAGTAAGCTTATATTCAAGTATCATTAGTCACTTTATCCAGTGTTATCATTGTGTATGTAAGTTACTGAGGGAGATAAACAGCACACACAAAGAGAGAGAGAGAGAGAGAGAGAGAGAGAGAGAGAGAGAGAGAGAGAGGGAGGGAGGGGGGGAGGGAGGGAGAAAGAGAGAGAGAGAGAGGATTATTTAAAGTGCAGGTTAATCTGACTGGCTTGCAGAAACAATAGGAACAAGTCGAATAGTTGCAGAAGCCTGTGGGGGAGGGAGGTTAATTGGAGCTTTCTGTTGAATTAGCACATATGTAACCGTACAGGTCATGCCACTATGAAAAGGAAGAGTCTCGCTCTGTTATGTAATTCACCCAGAAACAGGCTTACTCCTGCCTTTCCACCCTTGCTGTCAGCCGCTAACAATGAGCCTGCAAATCAGATGTAGTCCAGCGAGGAACATGCCCACAGCTGTCAAATAATAAAGCTCTGAAAAGAGAATTTAAACCACCAGGAACAATAAAAAGAATGATCCTACATGCGACTTCCTTTCCTGCATGACCACTGCTACCTCGCTGAGTTGCCGGCGTATAAACCTCACGAGACTTAACAGGACACAAAGTGAAGACTTCATTGTTAGCCCGGCTCCCCCTCTGCTGCTAATTATTCAGATATGCAGTTACTGTGGTGACATGAGTTAATTACCATCCTGCAGCAGAAGTTATAATATGGTAAGTCAATTTCCTCACGGTAGCACACGGCATTAGCGCTGCATGATGTCATGGCTAAGCAGAAGTGGGCTCATGTCAGTGCTGCGTATTCCACTGTTTCTCCACCGCTGTTCTCCCCAATATGATTCACTTTCATTATTTATTAGAGTTGTCTCACTAACCCATAGCAACAGTTCAGAATAATGATAGGAATCTGTCAGTGTACAATTGTATTTCTCAAGACAATAACCACCCTTCCTGGAAATGTCAATATGTCAATTGAGGCTAACATATCTCTCAATAAGCCAATATTTCGCGAAGACACAAAACTAAACAAAACCAAAACAACAACAAAAAATCATGCACACCAAACATGAAATTTTATGACACAAAATTAATTTTGCATAAAAAGATTAAATCTTATTTCATTATCATGTTCACTAAAAGCACACATTTTACATCACCAACAGCAGCAGGTTTAACTGTCTTTTGGTATCACTGAAAATGATCAGTTGGGTTTAATTTATCTGGATTGGCTATGAATTTTAGAAAGTGACATTTTCACTTAGTTTCACTATCCTTGCAGTGTCTTCGAATGTGACAAGAGTTGCTATGCAAGGAAAAACGACTATCATCCATCTATCTATCTATCTATCTATCTATCTATCTATCTATCTATCTATCTATCATCTAACTATTTTCTATCAATCATCTATTTATTTATATCATCTATCTATCTATCTATCTATCTATCTATCTATCTATCATCTATCTATCTATCTATCTATCTATCTATCTATCTATCTATCTATCTATCTATCATCTATCTATCTATCTATCTATCTATCTATCTATCATCTAACTATTTTCTATCAATCATCTATTTATTTATATCATCTATCTATCTATCTATCTATCTATCTATCTATCATCTATCTATCTATCTATCTATCTATCATCTATCTATCTATCTATCTATCTATCATCTAACTATTTTCTATCAATCATCTATTTATATCATCTATCTATCTATCTATCTATCTATCTATCTATCTTCTCTCTCTCCCCTATCTAATCTATCTATTCTATACATATCTATGCATGCATGCATGCATGCATGCATCCATCCATCCACCTATCTTCTCTCCCCCTATCTAATCTTATCTATCTATCTATCTATCTATCTATCTATCATCTATATCTATCTATCCGTCTGTCTGTCTGTCTATCATCTACCTACCTACCTACCTACCTATCTATTTATCTATCTATCATCTATCTATCTATCTATCTATCTATCTATCTATCTATCTATCTATCTATCTATCTATCTATCATCTATCTATCTATCATCTAACTATTTTCTATCAATTAGCTATTTATTTATATCATCTATCTATCTATCTATCTATCTATCTATCTATCTATCGTAGCTGTTATCTCACAATCAAGTGTCTCTGGGAAATGTAAACAAAACTAAAACTATTCTTTAAACAAAGAAAAATAGACAAAGGCATGTTAATCCTAACGGCACTATTCACCCGCGGGGTCCTCAGGTCTGCTGGCACAATCAGATTTTGAAGAACCTTCAGAAGCACTAATGCCATCCTCATTTCAGAAGGGAGAAGATTCCACACCATGGTACAATGGCACAGGCGGCCTGCCACCTAGGCCCTGCCAGATGTAATTCCCTAGACGATAAAACATGTGCACTCTATTAAATCTGGATTTATTGGGGAGCCATCGTCTCTCAAATAATCCGATCCATGTAGGATTTTGAAGGTCACAACAACACCTTCAATTGGACCCAGAAACAAAATGGTAACCAGTTCAATTTGTGCAGCATAGGTGTAATTCGTGTTCTACCAGAAACTCCTACATAACTCCTCATGCTGCTGCATTTTGCACCCGCTGAATATTATGGTTACTCATTTAGGGACATGTCGTGTGGAGCACATTAGCAATAGCAATAGCAGTTAGACTTATATACCGCTTCATGGGGCTTTCAGCCCTCTCTAAGCGGTTTACAGAGTCAGCATATCGCCCCCACAGTCTGGGTCCTCATTTCACCCACCTCGGAAGGATGGAAGGCTGAGTCAACCTTCAGCCGGTGAGATTAGAACCGCTGAACTGCAGATAACAGTCAGCTGAAGTGGCCTGCAGTACTGCACCCTAACCACTGCGCCACCTCGGCTCTTGTACTAATCCAACCAGAAGATGAGACTTAAGGTGAAGCTTTTTGCTCCCCTTCCAATAGTGGACACCCCCAACCCCAACAATGGGATAGGACAGTGATGGCGAATCTTTTGGTTGTGGGGTGCCAAAAATGCAAGAGCGTGCACATGATAGCATGCGTGCGGGCACCCATAATGCAAAGCGCGCTCCCACATGCTCATGCGCACACACCGCCACTTCACACTGGACTGCTTGCCTCCAAGCTGGGCTTGGTATTTCCTCCGTGGGGCCAGGGGAAGCAATTTTCACGTGTCCCAGGCTCCAGGAAAGCTTCCAAACTTCATTTCTAAACTTCTGGTTGGCCCATTTTCTGCCCCCCCCCCAAGAAGCTTTCCTGAAGCCTGGGGAGGGCAAAACCGGCTTCCCCTGCCCCTCCGGAGGGCTGAAAATCAGCTGGCCAGCGCATTTAGCTTTTTTTTTTTTCATTTCGGAAATGATAATTCCTTAGCTATCCTCCTCTTACCAATTCCCAAAGAGGGGAAATTATTTTTTAAAAGCCCATCATCTTCTACTAAAGTCTTTGTCTTGAGGAAAAGAGGAGTTAAGAAGTTATGATTTTTACTGGATGTATGAATAAAGGCACCTGAAGAAACATAGTTCAAAAGACATTTTACAAAATGAGGAACAGCTAGAAATTTCATACAGTGATCAATGGTCCTTTAATTGTAGTCATTTTGTGTTTATTCATTAGATTTATGTCCTATTTCCCTTTCACCAGCACCTTTAGCTGGATTTTCAGCAATTTAAGGTGGTCTTTATACATATGCTTATACAATAACAATATTTCTAAGTTTGTAAATAAAATTACAGTGGAAATTTCATGTCTTCATTGTCCAACCCAAGTCTGTTTTCTGGAATATCTTCCAATTTGTAGGAACTAGAATAAGTTTCCCAAGTCACTTCAATAGTGAGCTGGCTAGCATATAAATTTAATAAATTAATTGTAAACCTTGAAATTAATTTAATTTGCATGTAGAATTGTCTAAATAATTCTTCACCTAGTAGCCCCATCTGTTATTATCACAATCTCTATCTACTATGATCTCCATATACTTGGAGAAACAAATTCTCAAAGCAACACAGTTAATAACTTAATAACTTCCATACATCCAGTGACCAAATTCAGATTAATTTTATCATGATGAAACATCATTTGAATTAGTCTCTGCTATGCATTTTTTTCCTCCTGAATGGCTCTGTTTTTTGTATACTTCCAGGATTCTGTTATTGTACTTTAGATCTAGCGACATGTTTGGAATTTTGTTCTCAAGTCTTAATTATCCAAGGTTTGGATCTGCATCACCCGATGCACCTTGATACATTTTGTTTAAACCTTGAGATTTGGTATGTAAATTGTATAGGATTCTGTCTTCTATACGGTACGCGGAATGAAAAATATTGAATACAGGTACCTGTTTTTCAAACTCCAGTTCTAGAGAATTCTTGTATTGGCTTCTGAGATTTTCATTTGCTCGTGTTGGTTTCAATATGTGTCTCTTAGTTTGCTATATTATTCTTTCTTGCATTCCATATGGAAAGATGTCTCAGTGGCATAGATAGGTGCATTTTATTATTTAAAAAAATACCACAATCCATTGGGTAGTGAACATAATCCAACACTGGGAAACTAGGATGTTTTCTAAACCTTCAACATGATTAGAAATATTAGCAATTACTGACCATCATCCTCCAATTCATCATAAGAAGACAGATGTTTAGTGTATTAAGGATAAAGGTTTTATGGTATTCAGCCTAACTGTCTGAAAATATTTTAGGAAATTAAGCTGTGATTTGTTTCACTATATTCAGCTTATCTTCCCACAATACAATGGTACTATTTATATATATATATATTATCAAACAAGATCCAATTTTGTTCTAAAGTGAGTTGATACAAAAGCAACTACCAGAGCATGATTAGTTATTCAAATTGCATTATAAAAACAGTTTTAAAGTACCCAATGCAGAAAAGCAGCCAGATATCAGAATGAAATCCAAATGCATATTACCAACTTATATATTTTCTATTTCTATGCACAAAATCTATTTATCAGATATTTACAGCTGACTTAGATGATTGATATCAAGTTTTCTTCCTACCATTGCTACTACACAAAAACACATTGCAGCTTAATACATAGAAATGACATGTGACAGGGCTTCCTAAAACATTTCTATTTTGGACCTCACAAGCTAAATTGCTTTTGCTGGCCTCGTCCACCTCTCAGCATGGTTGACAGACAAATTGATCGAAACATTGGAAAATAATATCCTTGCAAAATTTCTCTGGGTGAGTTTTCACTCTTTTGAATTTTTCATACAAGAGCAAAATGAAAGATTGCCTCCTTGATTTTTCCTCCATTATGTGTCCCAATTTTATGTACTACAGGAACATACAATACTTCAAACAGCAGCAATACATTGTAAACAGAATGTATAACATTTTTCATAGAACACCAAGGCTGTATGGAGTTAAGATGCTGGATAACAGACTCCCTTGCCCTACAGATTACGTTGTTCAATTATAATGAATTCATACATTTGAAGTTGCCTTAGGGCCTCTCATTAGACTTAGAGGTATTTATTACAGGAAATATTGCTTGTATCATTTAAGAAGCAAGATGTCTAGAAGATTTGATTAGAAATGTTGACAGGAGGGGTACAAAAATATGTTCACATGTTTTTTTTTCCCCTACCTTAATATTAGGATCCTTCATTTTTAATAAATAATTTAAGCCTTTACAAACTTTATGACCTTATCCTATTCAAAGCCTCTTCTCCTATAACCAAAGAATTTCCACTTTTAAATTAATTCAGTGAGTATTTTTTAATACTTCACAGTATCAGCTTTGAGGTTACATAAATTCTGTTTCAGATGCTAATAAAGCTATTTGTCATACTATACCAGAAGTATATATGTTTGTACTTCTTATAAAAAAACCTACCTTATGAAATATTTAATAAGTATACAGATGATGGTGCAATTATCACTAAGTGGTTCCATTTTCTATAGTTTTGATGCCATAAGGGTTTTGAGCCTCAGGCTCCTATAGAATTTTTAAATTAGCTTCTACTACTATAAGGGAAAGACAGAATTCTCATGCATTTAAATTCAGACCTCATGAAAATTCTTATTAACTAAATTATTTTCTTTGGACCTGGCAGGTCAGGAATCAATGAATAGTCAATCTCTTTTGAGTCAAATTTAACATCATGAAAAAATGTGATAGATCTTCTATACTGTAGGTAATAAATTAGGGAATAAGTAAAATCTTAAAAAACTTATCAAAAAGAAGAAAATTCTTTAATTCTTAATTCTATAAAGTAGAATTTACCAACTTTTTCTTTTGATGAACATATAAACTATCTTACAATTAAAGCAGCTAAAACTTATGAAGATCAGGGGTGTCAAACTTGATTTCATTGAGGACCGGATCAGCATTGGGGTTGTCTTCCAAGGGCCGGGGGAGAGGAGAGGCGTGGCCAAGGTGGTGGCGGCCAACTGGCCATGGCCTGGGGGCATGGCCAGCTGGACATCACTTGCATAGGTGGTGCCTGTGGGGACCAGACGGGATTGGAGAGGGAATCCAGGGGACTCCCTCCAGGTGGGTGGGGCCATGGGCAGAAGGCTCATCAGCGGTCTGAGGCAAGGTGAGGCAGGGGGCAGAACAACTGCAGTTGGAAATTGTTGGCCACTTCATGTTCACCGCCCTTTGTGTGTGGATGGTTCCCGGCTGCAGCTGCAGCCTGGCGCCCCCTCAGCTGGTGCACACTGCAGCTTCAGAGCCCGCGGTCACCACTGGGCTAGCTGTTCAAGCAACCGTTGGAGGCGGGGGTGAGGCATGTGGTGCGGACCTCTGGACGTGCTTAGTCTGTCCCACTGTTTCGGCTTGTCTCCTATGCGCATGTGCGCCCACCGGAATGGGGTGGGCTGGGCCAAAACTGGGATGTTAAGGCATAAGAAAGACTTCCTAGATATCAGAATAACATGATTTGATTGATTCCAATATTGTTAATTTTTCAGGGGTGCTAACACATAAAATATGGTTTTAGGTTTTAAAAAACATTGTAATTAATTTTACTTGAATTAATTCATAAAACTGCCAAGTAACTACTAGCAGGTGAGTTTATCTTCTCTGTACTAGTAGCCCCTCTGAGAGATAGATGGCAAATAAACTCAACAAATAAATAAATAAATGCAAAACGCCACTGTATGATGCTCCCTTGCAAAGTAGAAAGTAGAACAATGACAGGATTCCTCTGCGAAGAGGGCTGGGACTAGTGAGTTGGCTCTGATATAGATGGCACTCCTTTGTTAATAAAGAATTTAATCAAATTGTTAGTAGAAACTGAATAAAGTTGAGACAAGTATACATTAGGTGGTGATGGATATGGCAAGGGACAGACCAGGGCATTCTGAAGAGCAGCATCAAACTTCTGTGAAGTCTCACCTTCTGTTCTTTGGGAAGAAAAATTCACATCTTCACATAATTGTCTAGGCCCATGTCATGGAAGGCTATTGACCTAATAACACATGCCTTTCTTTGTTGCCTCTTTTATTTACACTGGCATGAATATTTAATCAAATCTTTTTTTAACTATTTATTCCCAGCAGAAGAGATGTTGACATTATTTGTTCCTTAGCATGGCCTCCAGAAAAGCAGCTAAATGCTACTCAGTTAAAATGGCTATTTGTTTTGAGATAATTTAGTTTGCTCTCTTTGGAATCTTACAATCCTTCCAGGCAAAATCAACTGGGCCATTAAAAAAACAAAAACCTCTTTCTCCAAGTCATTCAAATCTTATCTTTGGCATCATTAGCCAAGGTGGCGCAGTGGTTAGGGTGCAGTACTGCAGGCCACTTCCGCTGACTGTTATCTGAAGTTCAGCGGTTCTAATCTCACCGGCTCAGGGTTGACTCAGCCTTCCATCCTTCCGAGGTGGGTGAAATGAGGACCCGGATTGTTGTTGGGGGCAATATGCTGACTCTGTAAACTGCTTAGAGAGGGCTGAAAGCCCTATGAAATGGTGTATAAGTCTAACTGCTATTGCTATTGTTATTCTCTCTGTGGACACAAAAAGGTGGCCCATTTTTATTTTGAACTTTTAAGAAGCCGTGAAAAGATCTAATTTTAACTGTATTACTGACATAGAAAAATTGAACAAATTTGAAGATCTATGCAGTTTTCCTATGTATGGAATCAGTAATTACCAAAGCCTTTCCCATTTGATGCCAAGCCACTAATTTTCACTTATCGCTCATTTAATACTCATACAACCATCTATAATAGATCAAACAAGTACTCATACCAAATAGATATCAAATATATATTCTTCAGAAAAAATTAAAATGGTGGTTACAGAGTACTTCATCAAACACTCAGGTAGAACTATTAAGAATCTTGGCATAGCAATCTTACTGTCTAATTTCTTGCTTTCTTGACTATATGCAAAAATTATATATTTCTAGCATATAACTTCCATGTTAATATTTGAGCCCAGAACTCTTTATCTTATGCTTATTCACAATGAAATTATATTATATAATTTGACATTCCAATTTTATCTATATCTATATCTATCTACCTATCTATCTATCTATCTATCTATCTATCTATCTATCTATCCATCCATCCATCCATCCATCCATCCATCCATCCATCATCCATCCATCCATCCATCCATCCATCCATCCATCCATCCATCCATCCACACACACAAGCTTTTTTTGGTAAACTGAATTAAAATAAAAGCATAAATATATAAGATTTGGTGCATGAAATGAAAGGATTATCCTTTTAATTCAAAGAATCTGCATATGTCAAAGGCTACATTGGATACTGTATAATCTTTCAAAGGCTCTTTTTGAGTGGAAACTGTTATAATTAACCATGATCTAATTTAGATTCTCTGTTCTCAGTGGGTTTGCCAACCACAATACAGTGTGTTTCAACAAAAATGACAGAGTTATTATTTTAAAGTTCTGATACAATCGGACTTTCTCAATTCTAGCACAAATCAGCCAGAGATATTGACAATAGAGAATATTGCATAGACATGGGTAAATAGTGAGGAATCCTAACTATCTATCGTTATTAAAATTGTATCTTACTGGCCTCTGATTTTAGGAAAGCTGTATTCTCAGATTAATGTACATTAGTGCAAGGAAGTATGATCACTGAAAGTCAACTAAGAATGACAAATTAAACATTCAAACCCAATCATCACTGCCTAACCTATAGCAGTTACTACTATAACATAGCTAATGTCAGTTACATTTTCATATATATTTAGTAAGAAAAATTAAGTTGGGAATTCAGAATTACAATCTATATGTGATTTATCATAAAATAAATAAATAATAAACCTTATAAACCATTTGTCATGCAAATCCATGCTTTTACAACTGCATAATAGTTCTTGAATAACTTCTTTATCCATCCCATGAAGATAAGGCATTGGGGTGCCTTGACAAATCTTACCATAAGCTACTTACCGTATATACTCGAGTATAGGCTGACCCGAATATAAGCCGAGGCACCTAATTTTACCACAAAAAACTGGAAAAGTTATTGACTCGAGTATAAGCCTAGGGTGGGAAATGCAGCAGCTACCGGTAAATTTCAAAAATAAAAATAGATACCAATAATGTTTTTGAATATTTATTTCAAAGAAAAACAGTAAACTAGCGGTGTATTCAATGAAATACTTCACTCACCTCATGATGCTGATGTCCCGCTGTGATGATGATGTCCCGTGCAGCCGCGGGAGCGATGTCCCGCCTCCTATGACACACGGCACAGTGATTCCTATCATTGGATCACTGTACCAGAGGAGGTGGGACATCGCTATGTGGCTGCTTGCCATAACAAGGAGGAGGTGGGACATCGTTGCAGAGCGGCAGGAGGGGGAGGAAGGGGAATCGTAAGACAGCCCTGCATTACATTAGAACGTGAGGAGGGGGGATGGTGCGGTGCGCGCTGCGCGGCAAACTGACACAGAGGGAGGGGAAACTCACAGGGGCACTGGGCCATTCACGAGTGTCACCCAGCGGCATGGCCCCGCCCCTTTTTCTCCTCCATTTCGGGCAAATTTTTCACTGACTCGAGTATAAGCCGAGGCGGCTTTTTTCAGCCCAAAAAGTGGGCTGAAAAACTAGGCTTATACTCGAGTATATACAGTATATCCAAAGTTCACACTTTTAAGGTATCATAGATATCACCCCATCAAATTCCACATATAGTTTATTAAACTTGATCCTGGATCCTGGATTATCAATCTTGATCCTACTTGATCCTGGAACATGTTTATAATTTTCTCCACCAACTTTCACTTAACTTATACATTGCATACCTGCATTTTTCTTCCATTACAAGCGGCCTAATTGATTTTACATGCTTCCTCTTATATAATACTATTGTTGGTATTTTACTACTGCATTTCATATTCTTTTTTTAAAATACATGAGTGGTCCCATTTTGATAACCTTCAGCTGCGCTAAGGCTGCAGGTTCCCAGAATTCCCAGCCAACACAGATGGAAAATAACCCTCATTTATATCCTTGCATAACTATTTAGAGGAAAAGCACAGCAATTATTATATATAAAGAGAGAGGATAGGATAATAACACAAAACAAACTCTAATGGAAAAGAACAGCTTGTATATAAGATTATATCTCATGGATAAAGATGTATCCATAGCTTTGTAACACTGAAATACTGCTTCATTACAAAACGAAAATTGAAGAAAGCAACTTATTCTTTTTTGTTCCATTATTACAATTTTCTAAGCAATTTGTCAATCTTTGTATTTTTCCTTCTACAACAGGAATGCTTGTTGACAGTCGGAAAAAAATCTATACATCTATTGCTGGAGAGGGAATCTGTGACTATCCAGGTATTGATGAACTTACATGTTTTTACTTTCTTAAAAATGGCTATGCTGACTGAGGTTGTGAATTGTATTCCAGGCACATAAGCTGGAAGGTCTTAAGTTTTCTACCTCTGTAGTACATAAGAAGCCTTCCTCCAAAGAGTGAAAACATGACAAATAATCATAGCAATTGAACCCCTCAGAAAAAGTAGGAACAGATAAAAACTAAAATCTATAATTTTATAACCCTGAAATTATTAATAATGAAACCAGTGGTAACAGCATACTCTTTTGTATATTTTCAAATGCATCCCAAGCTTACCGGTAACTATTATCTTGAGTGAGATTTGTATGATTTTACTCCTTAGAAGTTTTCTATTAGATTTTTGCAAATTAAAAATATGACCTGTAATCTTCTTTCTAATTGTGCCTCCTCAACATAGAGAGTTCTTATTTAATGCAAGCTTTGTATTAAAAAAATTAACTAGACATAACAACTAGCAGTTTATTATATAGTACCGTATTATTTTGTGATAATACCAAAAGAAAATACATACTAGATATTAAACATAGCCCATCGTGTTATGCTTTTTAAATGTAATTGTAAATATCTATACCTAATTAATCACAACATGGAATTAGAGCCAAGGTGGCGCAGTGGTTAAATGCAGCACTGCAGGCTGACTGCTAGATCAGCAGTTCAGCGGTTCAAATCTCACCGGCTCAGGGTTGACTCAGCCTTCCATCCTTCCGAGGTGGGTAAAATGAGGACCCGGATTGTTGTTGGGGGCAATATGCTGACTCTGTAAACCGCTTAGAGAGGCCTGAAAGGCCTATGAAGCGGTATATAAGTCTACTGTTATTGCTATTATATTATTATTTATTTAGACTTTAGCTAAAGTATTCTGAAGTGACGGTTATTGCATTTTGCCATTTAGTTTTTCTTAGCTATATTGACAACTATCACTATTTAAATTAAATTTTATAAAAACTTCTAGAAAACATCTAGGTTCATACTTGTTCCTTCCTCTACGTAGAAGATGAAGTGTCATAATCTCAGCTTTCTTAGCAGTCAACAAAAGGGAAAACTCAAATGACCACAGGCATTTTTCTAAAGTACAATATGACTCATGCAAGCCCCCCCCCCAAAAAAAACCCCATACAATGCAAAGTGCACTTTATTTTGCTTGATAAAAAGTATTCCTAAAGGTAATTAGCTCATGCACAAAAATCTAATCTTATTCCAAACACTTGTCATAGAATTTAGTTTAAAAGGAAAAAAAAATTAAAAAAATGTGGTTGTGGTTCCATGTGCTTTAAAAACAAACCTGTCTGCAAAAATGGAACAGAGCTAATATTTTTTCATTTTAAAAAGGAGTTAATTAGTATCAAAGAAAGCATTACTTAAAAATTATCATTTTTTAAATGGCAAACTGTTCAACGTTAGGCACAAAACTATCAGTAGTGTTCTTAACTAAAGGAATGACAAATACGAGGAAACCTCTACAATTTGGCTTCCGTATCTCTGAATTGGTATTTCAGTGACAGATGTTTGTTGCGGCAAAAACCTCTGTCAGAACAAAATTAGGTGATCTATCATTTTAAGATATGGTCTTCATATACTGTTTACTCGAAGATATCACTTGCCTCAAGCCAATTTTGACCAAGAACATTTTGTGATATGGAAGTGATTTGTATATCATCATTTTTGTGATAAATGTAGCTCTTGAACACAAAATAACCTACCATTCCACAGTATTACAGTTAAAACTTCTACACCAGTAAATCTGTACTACTGCTTTTATTACTACAAGCATACCGAATCTAGGCTGCATTGTATTTTCCTTTTTTTATTTGTTCAGTAGCAATCTGTATTTGCCTGCCTTAAAATGGGAAGCTCTGTTGCCACCTCTGGATCTAGCTTTACAAAATGTGATCAACTTTTATATTTAAACACATTCCTCATAAGTATGCAATCTTTCCCATCAATGCAAATCAGCAGAGCAAAACTATGAACACGTGTAACATTGAAACAAAAGCATCCATGATAAGGTTTGCCCCACTGCGTTCGTCCCATACCGGAATTTCAGAGTAGGAAACGCGGCATATGAAATCCCACATGACAAATTAACTTCATTTACTTTGCAAATATTATTATTATATGAAGCTATTCTGTACAATTTGATTTAGAAATTAGGTAGTGCTTGGGCACGAGCATTTTCATCCCATTGGATATTGGCGGGGTAATCTTGAAGATGAGCTATCCAAAATTTTCAAGAGTACCTGTTGGCACAAACATTTCAGCAACATGTGGAACAATACCAGCTTTTCACTATTGTTTTAAATAAATGGGTTTTATTTATTTCTTAAGTTTAAGTTACAAGTTCTCCAAATGAAGAAAATAATTGCTAAGTATTTCCTCATCTTAATGTTCAGTTATTTCCTCCCTCTCTCTCTCTCTCTCTTTCTCTCTCTCTCTCTCTCCCTTTCTCTCTCTGCCTCTCTGTCTCTTTCTCCTCCCTCTCTCTCTCCAAACAATGAGAACAGGTACAAAAACCAGCCTTAGAACGGATAAGGAAGTTATAAAAGTGATAGCTTCTGCCTTGTAGGCAGAACAAGCATCAACAACATGGAACTATCAGTCAAGAAATATGCTACAGATTAACACTCGGTAGAGCAGCCATGAAAGTTTTAGAAAAGATATGTGATATGTCTGTACCTACAAATCAATATTATACCTAATACTATGGAAGTGAAACTTGAGCTTTAAATAAGCAAGAAATGGAGATTATTGATGCTTTTCAACATTGGTGTTGGAGAAGATTTCTGAATAGCCCCAAACCCCACAAATAAATGGATTTTTGAACAAATCAACCACTCTCATTCGAGGTACACATGACCAGGGCAAAATTATCTTACTTCAAACACATTATGTGAAGACTAGCTCTCTATAGAAGACTGTAATGCTGGGAAAAGTGGAAAGAAAGAGCAAAGTGGATGAATTCACTTAAAGTTGTAATGGGTTTACCATTGGAAGATTCTGAATTCTGAAAGTCCAGATTAAAGAATAGATCATCATGGAAAAATCATTAAGAAGTGATGACAACTTGATGACACATCAGTCAATCTTTAGAAAATTGAATCCAAACCCTCAAAATGTAATATCTGGGATCAGTGCATCAAATCTTTGCTTTACAAATGTCTATTCAAAGTTCCGACTCACTGATTAATTTATAATATTTTCAGCACACATATCAATAAATACATATACTCACAAACACAAAGCAGATACTTTCAAATGCAGTCCAGAATCTCAGAACAAAATTTACCTGAAATTAATCAATAATCAATAGAGCAAGTAATGAATATCTACTGATAGCAGCCATCAAATTCCTAACCTCTCATTTGAAGTGTCCATAGATGGGGAAGAGAGGGCATAAATAATGCAATTTAGAGATTTGCACCAGATATCATGCTATTACATGATTTATCCTGCTTTGCTCCATTCTACTTTCATGTCATAATACTATTTTCATGAAGTAATATTGCATCATGACTTATACATAACTTCCTGTTAAAAGGAATTTTCTGAGGATTCAGACAAAATGTGCAAATCAGATGTTAAAATACAGATTCATAGTCATTGCACTGAAAATCTGTGGAAATGTAAAATGTGAATTTAACAATAAAGGTAAAGGTTCCCCTCGCACATGTGCTAGTTGTTCCCGACTCTCGGGGGCAGTGCTCATCTCCCTTTCAAAGCCGAAGAGCCAGCATTGTCAGAAGACATCTCCGTGGTCATATGCCTGGCATGACTCAACACCAAAGGCACACGGAATGCTGTTACCATCCCACCAAAAGTGGTTCCTATTTTTCTACTTGCATTTTTACATGCTTTCGAATTGTTAGGTTGGCAGAAGCTGGGACAAGTAATGGGAGCTCACTTCGTTATGCAGCGCTAGGGATTTGAACCGCTGAACTGCCGACCTTTCTGACTGACAAGCAACAGACTGCAATTTAGAGCAGTCTTGGTTTCATTTGAACAGATACTAGATGGTGCAATGTATTACTGATTTGTCTTTTGACCATTATGGATTTTATAGCAAGTTACAATATCTTTGAAACCATTGCTAAAGTATTTTGCTAGGGTCCATTTTCCATGATAAACTGCTGCGAAAATATTCCATCTGTTTTCAAATTTTGTTAAAGGGAACATATTATACAGTTCATTACAAATATTACTAACTCTTAGACAATGACTCTAATGTGTATAATGTGGCTAATGAAGTAGAAATCTTAAACTAATCATTTACATGCATTTCATGTAGTATTTCTAAGGGAAGAAGTTTATAATCATAAACAAGTGCAATCACTTATGTTAAGCAACCCATGGACCAAGTCAATGTAGCACATCAGCCATTATGCAAAATTATGACATTAAGGGAAAATAATCACAACTATTGCAGACTTTGCAATTTGTATTGTTTACTTATTACAACACAGAAATAGTAACTTTGAAAAAGCAAAGCTTGACAATAAAAAAAAACCAGCCTTCGCTGCTTTCAATTAAATTTGATGCTAGGCAAAGTTGTTACTTTTTCAGATACTAATATGAAACTGTATTCATGGCATTATGTTAAACAACAATAATCTTAATAATGATGTTCAATTGACTGTCACAGAATTTTTAACTATATATATATATATATATATATATATATATATATATATATATATATATATATATATATATAATTTATACTGAACTTTAAACTGTAACCCAGAAAAGACCGAGTGGCTGCTGTGTTTCCCTCCCAAGAATTGGCCAAGTACTCCATCTCTCAGGCTGGGGGGTCAAATTATACGCCCCTCAGACAGGGTTCGCAACTTGGGAGTCCTCCTGGACCCACAGCTGACCTTCGAACATCATTTGTCAGCTGTGACCAGGGGGGCATTTGCCCAGGTTCGCCTGGTACACTAGTTGCGTCCCTACCTGAACCGGGAGGCCCTCACAACAGTCACTTGTGCCCTTGTGACCTCTAGGCTGGAATATTGCAATGTGCTCTACATGGGGCTGCCCTTGAAGAGCATTCGGCGACTCCAGCTAGTCCAGAACGCGGCCGCGCGAGCGATAGTGGGTGCACCTCGGTTCACCCACGTAACACCTATCCTCCGCGAGCTGCGCTGGCTACCTGTTGATCTCCGGGTGCGCTTCAAGGTGCTACTTATCACCCATAAAGCCCTTCATGGTAGTGGGCCTGGGTACTTGAGAGACCGCCTATTGCCAATTACCTCCACCAGACCGATTCGATCACATCGATTAGGCCTCCTCCGAATCCCATCTTCTAAACTGGCAACTACCCGGAGGAGGGCCTTCTCGGTGGCTGCTCCGTCCCTTTGGAACGAACTCCCCGTGGAGATTCGGACCCTCTCCACCCTCCAATCCTTCCGCGCTGCTGTAAAGATCTGGCTGTCCCGGCTGGCCTGGGGCTAAGATTATAGCCCCACTCGAATTGTGTGATTGTTGCGTTTTTCTCTTTTAATATGCTGTATTGTTTATTGTTTGTTGTTTCCCCCTCCCTTTTGAATTGTGAGCCGCCCTGAGTCCCCTTAGGGAAAAGGGCGGCATACAAATAAAGGCAAAAGTAAAGTAAAAAAAAAGTAATTAGTACAAAATCAAGTATAAGAAGTATTTGTTTTTCCAAGGGAACAAATACATTAAGAATTACCTTTACCAATTTTAACAAAGATGAATTGATTATGAGATGAATTGCATTAACCTAGACCAGTGGTTCCCAAACTTGGCAACTTTAAGACTTGTGGACTTCAACTCCCAGAGTTCTCCAGCCAGAAGAGCTAGCTGGAGAATTCTGGGAGTTGAAGTCCACAAGTCTTAAAGTTGCCAAGTTTGGGAACCACTGACCTAGACAAATACAAAAAAAAAATTGACCTTATCTTGCATTTTACAATGTTAAATAATAGCTGTATTATGGCACCTGGAGTGAAATATTCCTAAAACAAATTTTAGAACACCTGCCTTATTTGACAAATATTTAGTTTATTAAACTTCCCTAGTTTCCATTTAGCATATTTGAATTTTCCTTCCCAATTATTGGCCTTAAAGTGGTCTCTGCATTCCCCAATATAACCCTTGATGCATATGGGGTGTGTGTGTGTGTGTGTATTTTATAATACAAAGAATTTTAAAACTGCATTGTGAAACATTATATTGTGAGGTTCACTGGTATTGGTCAAGTCTATCCTATGATCTTCTATCAGGATGATTAATGAAGGCACCTTTTTCACAGAATGTCACACTCTGCCTTTTTAACAACTGACCTTTCATGGAATACTACTGAACTCATAATTCCACTTTTGTTCAGTTTCTTATTAGTAGAGTTAAAATTAATACTTATGGGAATGATGGCTAAGGCAATGCACAGTAAATCTTAGAGCACATCAGACCCCGATGCAGGCTATCCAAGAAATAGGGCCTGCATCTGTCCCGTTTAATCGAATAAGCATTATACCAAAACGCAGTGTCCTTTCGAAAGACAAATTAGGCCTATATTCCTTACTTTTTAATGTTTAGAACTGGACTCCTGCAATAATTTTCAAAATTTAGATGTGCTAATGAAACGGTTAATTCCCATGTGTGCAAAAGCATTTTAATCTTTATTAATTGTTGGAAGACTTTTATTACAAGTAGATATTTCAAAAACAACCTCTAACTCATATTAATCTTAAAGGAGACATTTTAACAACGCTGGTTAGATAATCCAGCAAAATTAAGAACTTTCGCATTTTGGTAAATGCTGCGGGTTTAACCCCCTGTCTTCATGCACTTCCACCCTATGCCTGGAAATTTAAATCATTCTTCCTCAAGGGTGATAGCAAAAGATTATTACTAGTGAATAAAGATACCTATAAGAAATATATGAATTTCTTCAGAAAATACCCAGAAATGCTACTGAATCTCTCCAATGACTGGTTTGCAACATGAATCTGGGATGTTGAGTTATTTATGAACTGAACATATTGATGATTTTTTGTCTTTCCTATCAATAATTGTTAAGTTTTGGGGCAAATGTGGCACAAATGTGGCAAATGTTTGGATGAATTCTAAACCACTTAAGCATCTTCATTTTCTATTATTTCATCTATTTTGATCCCACCAATTTGTCTATTGTGGTCCCACCAATTCTTGCTCGTATGCAAATTATATTTCTTGCAGATCTTTCAACGCACCATTGCTACTATTTTTTCGTGCTATTGTTTATTATCAGTCTGTGTGATCTTTTACCAGCAGCTGAGTGGGTGGTCCACTGTTTCTTCACCTTCTTTACAGAATAGAATTGTCATTGGTTGGTGTGTTGTCCATTCTGATGCAATTCTTAATTCTTATTATTTGTGATGAACAAAACACTCTGAACCAAGACAATATATTTTAAACACTTTTTACAATCCTCAAAATATATTGAGGAGTAAATAAATATCTGAACATTCTCACTCATTTCTAGATTTCCAAATTCTATTGCTTCATCATCTTTGCATGACTCCCCCTCCCCACCACCACCATTTTTTAGACTATACCTAAGAGGGAAATATTTTATAAACATTTAGAAGGTTGTTCATTTTAGAATATTCAGCTTCACAGTTTGTCATTGCCAGTTCTTGCTTACCATGAGAAAAGGCTATTTCAAGAAAGACAAGCAAACACATTTTTGAAAGTTATGCTGTTATATATCGAAGGACATCTTCCATTTCACACAGAAATAAATCTCAACACCCAAAGGATATATGCATAAATGAAGAACTATAAGAGTTGCGAGGAATTTTTCTTGCACACTGAGAATTCTAGGAGAAAATGATGGCATTTGACCATGACCAGTAGAAATTGCAGCTACAAACTCATCTAAGGATAGAGAAAGATGTCTTGGCAGACAAGACACTGATCCTGATGTAATCATGAATTGTTCATTTATGTATATAAATTATGTACGTATATAAATTAAAATCCCCTGCGAACATGGTTATCGCAGGTCAAAACAAAGCAGCAAAAGTTTTAAAATCAGAACTAATCTGAACATTGAAGATATGTCAATACAAATTTAACCCTACATTTAAATAACTCATATGACGACATTTTGGATATTACGACTCTAAATATGGAGTGGTTTGCTTCTGAATAAGTACTAGGCCTCTGCAAAGGTGCTTTGCTCTACATCCAGAGTGCTAAACAGATATTCTCTTTGACGATTTCCAATGGTTGTTTAACAGATTTTCCATGATATTCTGAGCCTCAGGAAGGTTACAGCATAGTTTCATTAATCCTACACGCAATTGCTTTTCTGCAGATCCAGAATACTTTAAAAAGTGTTTGGTGAAAATGACACAACTGCACGAATGCCAGGCATTCTGCAATCTATTCAAGAAAGAGAACGCAGCATTAAGTTGCTATAACTGAAACAACACGACGAAAAGATAAATTTTAATAAACGACAGGAAGCAAAAAAAATGGCAGCATCTTTGTTTCAATTGACTTCCAGTTTAGCAATGCCAAAAGTAGAAGCATTATTCATGCTGTCTTCTTCCTGACACATTTATGTCCTTCAGATTCCCTCCTTCTCTTCCCTCTTTCAAGGTTGTGATCCTTCAGAGCAACAAATTGCCTGGGAAGTAAACAACTCTTTAATCAGAACGGATTATTTGCAAAAGGGTCCTGAAAGTGAAAAGCCACAGGCCAAGGACCAAAGAAATACTTTGGGAGGGCCGTATGTAGTCCTGGAATCACTGCTTGCCTCTTCCTCAGAAGGACTTAAATAAATATTAGATTTAAAGTAAAGTACATCAGAGAACCTGTATAGTGTGCTTTTAAAATGCCATTTAAAAAATTTTTTTAGATGGAAGTAAATTATTAATCCACTAAGAAAGGTAGATGGAATTGATTTTACCTTAAGAAAATAAGGTAGTTCTTGACTTACAACAATTTAGTGACCATTCTAAATTATGACACCGAAATTCAACCATTTTTCACACTTAAGATTGTTGTAGCATCTCCAATCACATGATCAAAATTCAGACGCTTGGCAACTGAGTCATATTTATGATGGCTGAGGTGTCCCCTTTGCAACATCAATGGGAAACCAGATTTGCTTAACCACCATGCTACTAACTTAACTGAGCCGAGGTGGCGCAGTGGTTAGGGTGCAGTACTGCAGGCCACTTCAGCTGACTGCTATCTGCAGTTCGGCGGTTCTAATCTCACCGGCTCAAGGTTGACTCAGCCTTCCATCCTTCCAAGGTGGGTGAAATGAGGACCCAGACTGTGGGGGCGATATGCTGACTCTGTAAACCGCTTAGAGAGGGCTGAAAGCCCTATGAAGTGGTATATAAGTCTAACTGCTATTGCTATTAACAACTAGAGTGATTCCCTTTACAATTGGGGCAAGAAAGGTCATTAAATGGAGCATACCTCACTTAACAAATGTTTCACTTAGCAACAGAAATCTGGGGCTGAGTTGTGATTGTTAGCCGACGACTACCTGTAATGAACTTTTGTTTTCTATTTCACCAAGTCCTTGAGATTATATGACTAGCTACACGTCTTTGTCTTTTAATTTTTAATTTTTTGTCAACTGATATTTTCATTAGAAATCTTTGCTTTTCTGTGAGATTACCCTTTACATATTACACTTTAATTATTGCTCCAGGTCAGTTGAAGTACACCTTGTTCAAATACAGTATTTCTATAATGTTGGAGGATTATGCTGTTATTGATAGCAATAGCAGTTAGATTTATATACCGCTTCATAGGTCAAGAGTCAGCATATTGCCCCCAACAACAATCCGGGTCCTCATTTTACCCACCTCGGAAGGATGGAAGGCTGAGTCAACCCTGAGCCGGTGAGTTTTGAACCGCCGAACTGCAGATAGCAGTCAGCTGAATTGGCCTGCAGTATTGCACCCTAACCACTGCGCCACTTTGGCTCTTGATAAATTATGAGAACCATCAAAGAAGAAAGAAGGAAATATTAAAGTAAATCCGGTTGCAAGGAGAATTTTAAACTTGCTAAATGGATTGAGGGAGAATTTTTTTTTTCAATCAACAATGTCTGTAAGATACCTTATGTGTGTATGAATGTTGTTGAATTAGAATAAATGAATGTACTGAAAAGTATAACTTGACTGGTAAAATGCAAATTTTCATAAGTTGAACTCATTTATCATGTGGTAAATTTGTGGAAAAATATAATTTACAGTAATCTGATGTGGATAGGATTGGTTCAGATACATTATTGTTTTCTTAAGGCTGGATAGTAGAAACGGTATTAGATACATCATTCGTATTCCGTTCCTAGATTTTCAAGTACAAAATTTGTGCTATAAATTCACACTTGGTGGTTTGATATTCATATAATTCCCAAATATTTCATTATGTCATGAACTATAAACTGTGCACTATTTTTAATTAGCTCCCTTTCTTTACTTGGCAGCCATCAAGCCACATTTTTCCCAATTGATTTTATTGCTAATAAACCACCAGAGCTGTCAATCATTTTTTTTCTATTGTCATTGATGCTCCTACTATTTTTACTAATTAAAAATCTATCTTTGCACATATTGTACTTTAATAAGGAGTCTGGATATAAAACTTGTAGCTGTAGGTCATTAAATGTAAATAGCGAGTGACAAAGTAGTGTTGGAGATGAATGATTTGCTAGATCACTACACCCTCGGGGAAAAAGAAGCCACCTTCTATTTTTCTTACACTAGGAAAGTAAGATTACCAAAACGAAAAAGAAAACTAACCCTGATAGCTAGATAAAAAAGAATTTTACACACATACATAGATACACATGTTATCCAGTTTGTAAAAAAAAAAAAAAAATGAACAAAGAAAAAAAAATCTTCTTGGCTTGACATTCACAAAAAATAATTGGGAGATTAAATTCAGAATTAACACTTTTTTTTTTTTTGCTCAAAAGGCCCTTCAAAACAAAGCTTCCCTCTGGGTTCCTCATTCTAACAATTGACTAAAGAAAACAAATTAAGGATGCTGCAAATGAAGAATGTAAGAGAGTGATAGAGAACTGAACAATAGAAAGCATGTCTGCCAAGGACAACTCAATAATCCTAGAAAGTTTTTAAAAGTTATGCTGTAGAAAAAAGCACTTCAGGAAACTCTTTCCAATTATCAAACATCATTGGAAAGAAAAGTCCTGCTTTTTGCTAAGTATTTGCCACTTTAAAATGCTCAAATCTGTTTCACGTTCATTTAAACTGGGAATATATTCAAATAAAATATGTATTTAAATATAAGCTGGAGAAGGGGATGAATGCATGCCAACTAGTTTTATATGTGAGTGTTAAAACCACTGTCCTGAACAAAACGCAGATCATCCAACAGTGTTCTGACCCCCCTTCTCCGTCCAGGAACGAAAGGCAAAACCCACGTAACTAAAGAAGTTTTTTTTAATCAGTCAAGACTCTCGTTAGCTGCAAGCCACATAAACAAAGAGATAAGCACACTGGCAGCAATGCACACAAACTCTGGCAGCAATCCAGCCTGCCAAGTTTGTTTCTGGTTACTCCTTAACGTGAACGTTGACTTCTGCAAAAGGGCGTGGCACAAGCAGTCTCTTTTATAATCAGGAGAGGATCTTAATAAGCATCAACTGAGCGTAATCATCTCCTATGATTGCGCAGTTGTTCTTGCCGCCGAGTAGTCCTTCGACGGCGTGCATCCCGAAACAACTCACAAGTGTTTTCCTGAACAATCCCTCTGATCCAAGGTTCCAGCGCCACCTGGTGGCCAACCAGTCTTTCCTTGCCCTGCTCAGAATCGGCACCCTGTCCAGGGTCCTCTATTTCCTCCAGGGCTGACTCATAAGACCCCTCGCTGTCGGAGTCTGGCGGCAGCTCCAACGGCACCTGCCGGGCCACAACACAACAGTATATCAGTAAGACAGCATCCAAAGATGAGATGCTGAGAGAATGTCTGAAGCATCAGCAGACATAGGAGGAAAATCAAGTAAAGGAAGTGCTATAACAAAAAAGATCCTACAAAGGATGCACCATCAACTAACATGAAAAATGCTATCAGTGGCTACCAGAAGACTGAGTTAGCTTAAGAACAGACACTGAGCACCACATTCACAGAAGAAGAGATTTACTATACTAAAGAGAACCTGAGGTGCCAACTGTGCAGAGATGACTCAGAGACAGTGTTAACACATAGTGGCAGGATATAAGATGCAATCAAGAACAAAATACACTGAAACAAACAAGAAGTAGCTGGCATTGTATACAGGAATATCTCCATGTATATGGGGCAGACCCTTCCAAGCACAGGTGGGAGGTTCCATAGAAAACCCTAAGAACAGTGTTAAGATCTTTTAGGATTTCCAGATACAGAAGGAGAGATGAGAACCAACCAACCAGACACGTTGCGGTGCCAAGTAATAGCAACAATAGCAGTAGCAGAAGGAGGATGAGAAGCTGGAGATATCCTAGAGCCTGAACGAGACACCATAGAGGATGTGAAGAGTAGAAGCCAAAGTGGACCCAGTAGTGGTAGGAGCACTTGGGGCTGTGACTCCTAAGCTGAAAAACTGGCTTTTTTGGGGTGGGGGGAATGCAGGAACACCAGAGCTCTCGGTGAAGACTCTGTTTCTTTGTCTTAATTGACAAATACTGACACCAATTAGCTACAGCAGGCTGATTCTTATGATACATAAATTGTTTGTGAGAAGACTTGAGGATTACTTTAAAGCAACTGCATTTTTTCAAAACAAGAGTGGCGATTATTTGGGGTGACCTATTCTAATGATACGAAATATATCTTACACAGATGAAAGCCGAATAAGATTCCATTTAAAACAATATAGGAGACCCCTAACTCCATTTCCAGAATCAAGAGGAACATCACTTTCTGATACTTAACTACCCAGTAATCCCACATGAAATGTAAGGTGAGTAGCACCAACTACGTTACCCCCTCCCCAAAAGTTCACCTGCATTCTTAACCTAAGTGTTAAGAAGAACGAAATTCATCTTTACGTGAATATAAAGACAAAGTTACAAGATAAGTTCTCTCGGTGTATAAGTGAATTCTCAAGATTTGATAATTTCTATTCAGTGCCGTGAACAAAGTAATGCAATACTCTGGATGTTGATAGTGATATATGTATGAGACGCTGAGCATAAATATTGCAATTACAATTTTTTTTTACTATAAGAAAACATTGCCAACGTAACAAAGAAAAAAGGCCTTGACCAAAATATCTGAGGATATTAAACTCTAGTAATCTACTGATGCAAATCATTACATCTATTTGCATTTGCTTACTGAACCCTAACGCAGAAATTAAACTACATAGAATGGGGGGGAGGGGGGGAAAGAGAGCTGGTTGTGCATGGTTAAAAGGAGACATCTTGGAGGATCCAAGCTCTTTCATTAATTTCCCTACTTCCCCTCATTAACAAGTAAAATGTTTTTACTGCTTGAAAAGTTTTAATAAATAGGAAAATGCAGGGCAGCCTACATAAGTTTTTAATGCAATATACAAAAGCTTTTAATATTTTTACATACATTAATGAAAAAGCTAAATTTTATAAGACCTATTCTGTGAGGGAAATAAATACTACATGAACAATTACAAATCCCTTATAAATGTTTAACTCTTCCATTTCGTATGATACATCAATTAGCAAGTCAATTAAATGCACATATAAGAACTGTATTTTTTTTTTTAAAAAAAATCTGGGCTCTTTCAGTTGTCCTTCTTAACTATTTTAATTTATTAAGGAAAATCAAAAAAATTGACTGGCAGAAATCCACATTCAAATTCACACTCAGTCATGAATTTTCTGGAGTTAGTAAGTTCATAGTAAGGAACATCATTATAAACCCAAGCCAGCAGTATAAATGCCAGTATTGAAATATTTGAAGTGCAAAAGAGTATATAATAAACTTTCAGGTGAATAAAAAGCCACCATCAACTTTTAGTGATCTTTAATTAGCTACCATGCACAATCCAGCTACTCTGTGAGTAATAGTAGGCAGTTTATCTGATAAAAGGCAAAAAAAAATCCCCAACCCTATAAACATCACCTGAACATTCACTAAAATTCAATAAAAGAGGTAAAAGAGGTGTTGGTCCTACCTGAGACGCCCAGGATTAATCTCACCTTTAGTGATTCAACATTGCTGGACCACTGCAGCACAGTATACATGAGGCTGCCCTTGAAGACTATTGAGAAGTTTCAGCTGGTACAAAATGGAGCAGGGTGGACAATTATGGCTGCTTGTCATTTGGCCCATGTGGCAACTCTGCTTCATTTTGGCTACAAGACTGTTTCCAGGTTCAACTCTGTTTTCTTGGGCTCAAGAAAAGGTTTAGGTTTATTAGATTTATATGCCGCCCTTCTCCCAAGGACTCAGGGCGGCGTACAACATTAAAAGAAACACATAATACAAAAGTTTTAAAAAAATTAAATAGAATATCCCAAACAAACCCAATTAGAATTGACAATATCATTTTTTTAAAAAAATTGAATTAAAATTAACAATGATCAATAATTTATTTTGTTTTGTTCAGGCCAGAAAAGCCAACTGGAAAAGCCAACTTTTTAGGGTGCGTCGGAAGGACCGGAGGTCAGGGATTATACGAAGGAACAATAGACATCGGCTTTGTTCATTAATTCGTTCAATTTTTATAGCAGCTCATGACAAAAATATGACTCTGGGCCACTAACAATATTTAATATAAAATTGCATAACAATTATGAATGATATATTTATTAACTGATAAAAACCAATCAAAGCCAAAAATTAACATAAGGAAATGGGCTCAACTCCATACCTCAGGTCCCGCCCATTACAGAGTGTCATCTGATGGGATAACCTTTTCTATTTTGTCCGTCTACTATAAACTTTCTGACCCTTATAAGGCCTTGATGCTTTTGCCATCCTTTTGCCTGGGATAGCAAGCAGGAAGTTTACCCCCATCCTTGCAGGTGAAAACATCATTGGTGATATCTTTACAGATGATAGTAACATTAAATCAAGACAAAGCGATGATGAATTTAGAAAAATTCAGAAAAAACTAAATTTATTTTAAGTTCTGCTAGAGATCATGAATGGAAGAAGTACTATATGAATATCAAAGATAATATTCTTCATAGATCATTACAGAACCTGGCCATAAAACCCTGACACATTGTCATTAGCCACGTAAAGCCTCCGCATTGGCAAAACTAGTGAATTTTACTATGCCACAGCAAAGGTTCCTCCAAGTTCTTTCTAGTGAATGGGAAGAAAAATCATCTACTGGCCTGATTGCTTTTTATCAAACATAGAAAAGCATTGGAACTAAGGAACTTTATGGTACTGCAATATCCTAAAAAAACTATTTGGTATACACGGATAGCAGAATAGAAAGATTTAATAACTTATTTACACCTTATGAGAATTTGACTGTAAAGATTTTACAGCACTTAATTCTACTTTTCTTTCTTATTTTCTTTTCCAAAAGATTCTATATTCCTCAAGAGTTACGACAGATTATTCTAGATTTAAATAAAACATATATAATTTATTTAATAAATAACATTGTATTTTCATCTGTAGATATTTAAAAAATGCAAGCAATTTTGTAATGGCTGCTTTAGTATTATCTGGACATTTCTTTTTTTATTTTTGGAATTAAAATGAGTTAAAAAATAAAGTCCTATCATTAAATTTGGTATTTTTCCCCTCCATCATTATAATCTAGCAAATGTGTAAGTATAAACAATTCCATAGTTATAATCTGAAAAGCCATCAGGAGAAAAACTAGCCCAGTTTATTTTTAATAAAGGAGGATCATAGTATATAATAACTCTTCCTGCCATATCCATTGAATCTGCAGAAATAGAGATTGATGTCTAGATATTTCTGGCAGGGAAGCAATATTTCTCTACAACACATGCTTTAGATATACAATTCCATTTTGAGATATGTAAGAAGGGCAGTGTCAACCACTATCTACCACTCAAAAGCTGCATTTGGACCTAATCCAGTTAGTAAAAGAAAATCAGTCAAAAATTGTGTAGCACTGCTGTATATTTTTCACATTTCCTACTAATTAGCCTATTTGAGCTATGCTTTTTTTATTTCATGTATACAGTATAAATTAGACAAAAATAAGGTAGACCAAATGTCAAGGATTAATACTGTCTGCATAATCCATACAATCTGGGAAAATGATGTATTGCAACAACTATGTTTGTGCTACAGAAACATCAATATAGATGCAGATATATCTCTCCAGTAAGATATAAAAAGGAAATCCAGGGATCTAGTAATTAAAAAGGCTTTTAGTTTTTCACCTTACAATTACAGCAAACATGAGTGGTGGCAACCCACCTTATGAAATGCCAATGTGGGGTTAATCCACATCAGCTGTCTGCATCGTTTTTAAGGCATCTGTGCAAGAGGAACAACCAGCAATGTGGTCATATTTGGTGAATAAACGATAGTGTTTTTCCAAAAATATTTTCCAACAGCATTCAATGGGATGAATTGACAAAATCATCACTGATAGAAATCACTCTGTCAAAGTTTTACAAAGTCCTATTTATCACAATATAAAGATGAGCAAAACAACCCCACCCCCCCAAACGACAAGATGTTTATGTACAAATATTTTATGGAATCATTTTGGAGTAGTAATGCTCATCATTTGGCATTATGTAATTTGGTGTGCTATTATCCTGCCAATGTTTCTGGGTGACATATATAATAAGTTAAATTTTATCTAATCCTATTATAGCTAGCTAAGTATGACGGCAAGATGATTACTAAGCTATTTGGCAGAAAGGCCTAGAGATGGGGGAAAGGATAATGCTGGGCGAAGTATGAATCCAGATTTGTAAAGTCAACTTCACTCTTGTCTATTGTTTGTGATTTCATCCCGTCTCATTTTTTTATTCATTGTGCAAAGATTCAATGCCTCTAGGTCACATTCAGTTAAGTCTTTATTTCTTTCATTTCTTCTTGCTTCTGTAATATGTATATTTGCATCAAGCTGAAGTTCATAAATGAGCTTAGTTTTGGAAGGTTTTTAAGATTTCAATAGATTGTCTGTGTTAGTCTCCACATTATTAATTGTGAATTGCAGAAAGAAAATCCATTCTGTTTAGTGAATGAAAAATTCACAAAAGTTCTCCAGCGACCTCAATGAGACAACTCATGCTAACTGTTTCCCTCCTCTTTCATTCTGTGCATAAAGACATCTGCAGAGCAAAATCAATGTTTGCTCCACTTGTGGGAGGTTTAGCTGATGTTCATTCACGAGTGCTGAAGATTCCCTTGTGCCACAAACAAGGAGACTTGGAGTGAGAGCTTTCTAAATGCTTCACCTACTCTAAACAGCTAGAGAGGGTAAGATGACTTTCTGGAAGATGGCACAGGATAAGAAGATTTAAAAGTAATAACATGGATTCCATCAGGAGCAGGCATCGCAAGACTTATAATCCCTTGGTCATTAAAACACATCACATACACAGTAGATCCTGCTCTGCTGCTGAATCGCTGAAATGAAAAGTGATTTATAAGGACAAAGGAGCACACCAGCTTTAATGCCACCAAGATGTTATTGTTTTGAATATGGATATTTAAAAAAATATGATGTGGAATAACACTTTTAACACTTTCCATAGTTTTAAGATTAATTTCAGTACTGTACAATGTAAACTCTGTAAAAGCCTAAAATACAGCTCCCAAATAAAACTGAATCTTTAAAAGAAACGGCGAAATACCCTCAAACTTGTCCATTCGTAACATTTATATTGTATCAAAAGCTATTAAAAGAAGAATATAAAATTAAATTGACTTTATAGAAAATGTATATTTATTTTTATGTTATACATAAACTAGGAAAAATTTTTAAGTCTTAAACATTGTATTAATGTTGAGAATAAAGAGATTTCGGCTGTTTTTAGAATCAATTTTCATTTTATCATGATACCTTGTGAGACAACATCAGCACACTTATCCCTGATCATATTAAAAATGCTTCCGTCAGTGATCAGATGGTTTCTCATTTGAGAAAAATAAAAATGAAGTAAAAATTGTACTACCCTATTTTTCGGAATATAAGACGCACTGGAGTATAAGACGCACCAAGGTTTTGAAGAGGCGCTTTTTTTAAAAAAAAGTAGGTAGGTAGAGGGATAGAGAGGGAGAAAAAGAAAGAGAAATACAGTAGGTGGGTAGGTAGAGAGAGAGAGTAGTTAGGTAGATAAAGGGAGAGAGAGAGAAATAGAGAGATAGAGAAATACAGTAGGTAGGTAGAAAGAGAGAGTGTAGATAGGTAGGTGGAGGGATAGAGAGATAGAAATAGAAAGATATAGAGAGAAATACAGTAGATAGGTAGGTAGGGAGAGAGAGAGTAGGTAGGTTGGTAGGTAGACGGATAGAGAGAGAAATAGAGAGAGAAAAAGAAATACAGTAGATAGGTAGGGAGAGAGAGAGAGTAGTTAGGTAGGTAGATAAAGGTATAGAAGAGAGAGAGAGAAATAAAGTAGGTAGGTAGGGAGAGAGAGAGTGTGTAGTTAGGTAGGTAGGTAAGTAGATAAAGGTATAGAAGAGAGAGAGAGAAATAAAGTAGGTAGGTAGGGAGAGAGTAGTTAGGTAGATAAAGGGGCAGAGAGAGAAAAATAAAGAGAGAAATACAATAGGTAGGTAGGGAGAGAGGGACAGAGTGTAGGTAGGTAGGTAGGTAGGTAGGTAGGTAGGTAGGTAGGTAGGTAGGTGGATAGAGAGAGAGAAAAAGAGATAAAAAGAAATACAGTAGATAGGTAGGTGTTTCTGCTGGCACAGCACTTGATCAATGTAATTCTCATTAATCAGTTAGAGCTTCCAAAAGGAAAAAAAAGTTTTTGCATTCTGCAAACCTCCCCAAAATGGCCCGTTTTTCATGAAAATGGGCCCATTTTTTTTTCAAAAAAGGCATGAATAGCCTTGGGGGGGCTTGCAGAGTGCTCCTGTGTCCCCCCCAAAAAATAAGCAAACCCTGCCCACTTTTCACAAAAACGTGCCCATTTTTATTAAAAAAAAATATGCATGCATAGTCCTATGAGGCTTATAGAGTGCTGCTGGAAAAATGCTGGGGGCATTTTTTGCCCCATTTTTTGCTCATTTCTGCCCTCCCCAGCCCTCAGGAACTCTCTGAAAGCCTCCATAAGGGTATACATGGCCATTTTGGTGAAGGGGGCAAGGCTTCGGGAGGCAAAAAAATGCTGTATTCGGTGTATAAGACGCACCCAGATTTTCAGCCTCTTTTTTGAGAAAAAAAGGTGCATCTTATACTCGGAAAAATTCGGTAGTTAGTAGCTAATGTTTTTCTAAAAAAAATTTAATCTCTTATTTTCAGGCCATCCAACTTACAACATGTAGATTTTTTTTAAAAAAAGGAAATATAAAAATGTTACCTAAATTGCAATGTTCTTGCAAGAAATTAAACCAACATTTCTCATTGAATTGTAGCAAATATCTTTTTTTACCATGCATATTTATATGTAAAAAATGATGAATTAAATTCAGACTTACCCATTTTGTGGTTCAGCTTTTCCCTTAAGGCGTATCTCATGTATTCCTGTTTCACATCCAAATATCTCAATTTTTCCCAGAGGACTAAGCAGAACCACACGTCTCCTTTCACACCGAACCATCTCATCTCTGAGAGGGACCTGGTACAATAATAATAATAATAATAATAATAATAATAATAATAATAATAATAATAATGTTGATCACATACTCAGCTGCTGTAAAAAAATCGCGCAGACTGATTATAAATTGCGGCACAATTCAGTAGCGCAAATGATCCATTGGAATTTGTGCAAAAATTATAATATTAAAACAGCAACAAACTGGGGGGAACATCAACCTGAAAAAGTCACCGAAAATCAGATGGTCAAGATCTTGTGGGATTTCCGTATACAAACCGACAAAATACTGGCGCATAATACACCAGACATCACACTGGTTGAGAAAAATAAGGTCACAATCATAGACATCGCAATACCAGGTGATAGCAGGGTCGACGAGAAGGAACGTGAAAAAATTGCAAAATACCAGGACTTAAAAATCGAAATTCAACGACTATGGCACAAACCAGCAGTGGTAATTCCAGTGGTAATTGGCACACTGGGTGCTATTCCAAAAGCACTGGAATTACATTTAAAACAGTTAAAAATTGACAAAATCACCATCAGTCAAATGCAAAAAGCCGCACTGCTTGGATCTGCACGCATATTACGAAAATACGTTACGACGTCCTAGGCCCCTGGGTGGGGCCCGACTAGTAACCAATGCCAAATCCGGCGAAACAACTGGCCGCTGTGATACAATTTTATAATAATAATAATAATAATAATAATAATAACAACAACAACAACAACAACAACAACAACAACAACAACATACTCAGCTGCTATAAAAAAATCACGCAGACTGATTATAAATTGCGGCACAATTCAGTAGCACAAATGATCCATTGGAATTTGTGCAAAAATTATAATATTAAAACAGCAACAAACTGGGGGGAACATCAACCTGAAAAAGTCACCGAAAATCAGATGGTCAAGATCTTGTGGGATTTCCGTATACAAACCGACAAAATACTGGCGCATAATACACCAGACATCACACTGGTTGAGAAAAATAAGGTCACAATCATAGACATCGCAATACCAGGTGATAGCAGGGTCGACGAGAAGGAACGTGAAAAAATTGCAAAATACCAGGACTTAAAAATCGAAATTCAACGACTATGGCACAAACCAGCAGTGGTAATTCCAGTGGTAATTGGCACACTGGGTGCTATTCCAAAAGCACTGGAATTACATTTAAAACAGTTAAAAATTGACAAAATCACCATCAGTCAAATGCAAAAAGCCGCACTGCTTGGATCTGCACGCATATTACGAAAATACGTTACGACGTCCTAGGCCCCTGGGTGGGGCCCGACCAGTAACCAATGCCAAATCCGGCGAAACAACTGGCCGCTGTGATACAATTGTATAATAATAATAATAATAATAATAATAATAATAATAATAACAACAACAACAACAACAACAACAACAACAACAACAACAACAACATACTCAGCTGCTATAAAAAAATCACGCAGACTGATTATAAATTGCGGCACAATTCAGTAGCACAAATGATCCATTGGAATTTGTGCAAAAATTATAATATTAAAACAGCAACAAACTGGTGGGAACATCAGCCTGAAAAAGTCACCGAAAATCAGATGAAAACAAGGGAAAAATATCTGCCTCTGCTTCCCAGCAATTTGCTTCCTTACAACAAACAGTACAGACAATATGCACTGTTGGTAGTGTTATATTTCAGACTATACTTGCACAGATGCTGTTAAAATGTGCTTTCTGTATTCTCGGCTATTTAAAAGAATAGCACTTTTTAAAACAATAGCGCTGGGCCTCTCCAGATCAAGCATTTATTTTAAAAAGCTTCTTCATTTTGTTAAGTTGTCTAGACCAGTGTTTCTCAACCTTGGCAACTTGAAGATGTCTGGACTTCAAGTCCCAGAATTCCCCAGCCAGCGAATGCTGGCTGGGGAATTCTGGGACTTGAAGTCCAGACATCTTCAAGTTGCCAAGGTTGAGAAACACTGGTCTAGAACAATAATAAAGCAGTCTTTAAAAAAATAAGTCTAACAATTTGAACATCCCATAAGCATTTATAGTTGTTGACTTGCCTCCTTGCAGCAAACATCCTGATTAGCACAAGAAAAAAAAATTTGCTTCTCAGCAATTTGCCATGTGGAGCAAACAGCTAGTTTCACTTTCAATTTCTCCCGATCATCAGCTGTTACAGACTGCAGGGATTGCTATAGTTTATTGAAGCCTCCCCAAGCCCCCCCCCTTTGCTGCAAAGAGGTAAATTGCTGGGAGGCAGAAGCCAAAGAGTGGGGACAGGGTGAGTGGGGCTACATTCGGTGTATAAGACGCACCCAAATTTTCACCCTCTTTTAGGGGCGGGAAGTGCATCTTATACTCCGAAAAATATGGTATATACAGTATATTGACAAATAATTCTTTTTCCAAAGAAACTATATTTTAAACATTGTTTGCAGCTAGCTTTGCCCAACGAGCAACTAAAAATATTAGCAAGCGCTGTGTGCTGTGATAGCATCATCAACTTACTAATAGAGATTTCAATAAAAATTCTGTTCATAATATATTCGATTGTCCAACAGATGCGGAACAATTTCTACCTCACAGTCATGGAAGGGATTCTTCAAGCTTCCTATCCTTAAGAGGCCACATCACCTAAAAAGGATTGTGGGATGGCTATTAACAGACACAACAAAGGTGGTAAAGTACTGATGCTTTGCTGCCTTTACTGTTACAGTGTAGGCCTTAACAGGGCTTTAACAAATGTTTGGTAGCGTTCATCCCCTATTCAATTCTAGCAATAGTCGGGGTATTATTTTTTTTCCATTTCATCTCTCTTAACTCTTCCCTAAATCATATGGAATCATATGGAAGAGTGAAAAGATGACCTGGGTACTTGAGAGACCGCCTGCTGCCAATTACCTCCCAAAGACCCATTAGATCACACAGGGTCGGCCTCCTCCGGGTTCCATCCACAAGCCAATGCCATCTGGCTACGACCCGGGGGAGGGCCTTCTCTGTTGCAGCTCCGGCCCTCTGGAATGAACTCCCCGCGGAGATTCGGACCCTCACCTCTCTCCAGGCCTTCCGGAAAGTCGTTAAAACCTGGCTGTGTCGGCACGCCTGGGGTTGATGAGTTCCCTTCCCCTCTCAAATCGTGTGGCTGTTGGCTATTTTAAATCCTGTCTTGTACTTTTGTGTTCCCTTTCCCCCTTTGAGTTGCTCGCCGCCCTGAGTCCCTCTGGGAATAGGGCGGCATATAAATAAAACAAATCTCAATCTCAAATAAACACAATCTGATTGAAAAGCTCAGAGATTCCTATTCCAAACAGTGACCAATGCTTCAGATCAACTGTATAGCAGACTACTCCTCAACTCCTTCTGAAACCTGTCTGGGTTCATTATTCACCCAGGGAGGACCAATCTGATAGGTTCTGCCTCCCTATAGTAGAAGGCAATAGCAATAGCAGTTAGGCTTATATACCGCTTCATAGGGCTTTCAGCCCTCTCTAAGCGGTTTACAGAGTCAGCATCCTGCCCCCAACAACAATCCGGGTCCTCATTTTACCCCCCTCGGAAGGATGGAAGGCTGAGTCAACCCTGAGCCGGTGAGATTTGAATAGCCGAACTGCAGAACTGCAGTCAGCTGAAGTAGCCTGCAGTGCTGCATTTAACCACTGCGCCACCTCGGCTCCAGACGGAACCAGAGAAACTCTTGGTAATTGCAGTGTGATCTAAGCATGACAAGCCAGGCATCAATAACTTCCTCAGTTTCAGATCAAATTAACACTGCTCCAACAGAAACTAACCTGGTGTGTGAGCACTCTCCCAGGTTGGGATCCAGATGACCTGGGATAAATCCACGGGTGCCATGGAAACTATGAGTTCCTGAGCTACCTCAGACCCCATTCCCAGAGGGGGAAGTGTCTTGGCAGCCAACAGTCTTTCTAATGCAACCACTGAGGAACCCCCACCAAAGGAGGGAGGGAAAGGAGAAGCGGGGAGAGATGTATTGCAGCAAAAGAGCGCATAGTATACAAAGAGGCTGTCTCCATGTGTGCAGGTGTGGCAAATGCAGTAAGTGAACCACACACAACCAGCAAAGCAAACACCCTCTAGGACAGTGTTTCCCAACCTTGGCAAACTTGAAGAGATCCGGACTTCAACTCCCAGAATTCCCCAGCCAGCAAATGCTGGCTGGGGAATTCTGGGAGTTGAAGTCCGAACATCTTTCAATGGCCAAGGTTGGGAAACACTGCTCTAGGAACACAGCCCAAACAGATCCGAAACCAAGTCCAGCTTCAATCCGGGTATGTGCCGACCCAGACATTGTCTGACATTCAGTAAAGCATATAATCAGAATGCTAATGTGCAGAGAGTTGGTGTGTAGCTCCTATTTTCTATGCTGCTTTTACCCACATATTAAATATTTTGTTGTTGTTCAAAGTACAGATCACAACTAATACAACTAAAGATTTTATATAACGTGTATGCTAAGGCCATATTAGACAATATTTTGAAATGTGAGAAATTAGAAGTCAGAGCCGAAGTTTCAGTCAAGTTCGAAGTGATGGCTGCGATTGGGATACATCATGAAAACAACTATGAGTATATTATAAGAATGTGTAAAACAATCTGAATTCAAATTATTTCAGACACAAATGATTCTTGGGGATTCTGAGAAAAATGGATCATGTTTTGAAGTTTCCTCCAACCTCAGGAGAAAACAGGACATTTCAATTCCATGCCGTGTTGACTGTTCTGACATTCAGTAATTGGCTTGTTTGTATTTTTTTAAGTCCTCATAGGCTTTGAGGTGGAATTAATCAATAAAACAGCAGGCACAGATTTTATACTTGCTGCCACTGGCTGGAACTGGCTGAGGAGAAGGAGGATGGTAGTGCTAGGGAGATTCCATTAAGCACATGTTCAGAGCCTAAAAACAGTTTTGAACTTAATAAAAAGGCTGCTGCCTCTTTGGTATGTGAATTTACTGCTCTTTTTATATATTCATTCGTTTGCTTGTTGGGTTTTGCAGGGCCAGTTGCCAAATAAAAGTGTTGTGCTTTTGATTTTGTAACATTTATTGAGCTTTCTTTGCAAGCAAAGTGTACTATGCACATCCATGCATTAAGAAATTTCAAGGCAATAACCAGAAAACCACATTTTTGTTATTGGTCTGCTATTCATTGGCTATTCTACCAAAGTGAATAGAATTAGCACGGCTAGCTTCTTTTTTCCAGGAAGGGTTCTATGGCGTTTGTGCAGGCAGACCAATCTATAAAAAGTGCTTATTTGTAAGGGGAATTTGTTAAAATGTGTTTTTTTTAAAAAAATTTACTTGGCCAATACTTTTGGTAAGTTGAATAACAGAAGGCAGTTGACATGGGAGACGCTGGAGCTTGAGAATCAAATACAAAGAAGGAATTGTGAATCCCTATTATTTCCCTATGGTGGAACACATACAATGTTTTGGCTTTTCTCCTATAGAACAAAACGCTTGTTTCATTTAATGTCCACTCTCACTGCTTGACTGAAAATGTAGAACGCCAGGAACCGGTTCTTTTCCTGACACCCAATTCTTATAGAATTCATGAATTGACACTTTTTTACTACCATGCTCCCCAAGACTCGGGCTCATCTTACTCCTGAGAACTGTCAACAGTATACTAGCCCTGCTACATAAAACAAGATTATTTTACAGCTTCCAACTAGACACAGTGCTGTAGAGTGACAGTTTGTCACGAAGCACTGAGGGCTGTGGCAGTACGGTTTTGAGCACAAATGTCAGTTTTTAAACGGTTCTGTCTTGGCAAGCGGAAGCTTAAAATGTGTCACACCATCCCAGAATCTCACTCTCTGTAGGACACTAAAGCTAAGTTAATCCTGCCATTATATAGCAAATTTGCAACCTGTTGGTATATTCCAATCTAATTATTGCATATGAATTTGCTACGCAGCAAAAACTACATCAAATGAAACAGGATATACAGCAGTGATCAAGCAAGAAATATGGTGACGGTCATTTTTATATTAAATTGTTTTTATTGCATTTATTATGCAACTGTGAAACTGGGTAATTTTTTTTAAAAATGAAGCCCGTGCAATTCTTTGTTTTTCCCAGATATACTTGGAGGTTTACTACTGGGAGTTGACTGGCATATACATTTAATAAATAGTCATTATTATAATCATAAAACATGGAAAGTCCTTCACAATACATAAATGTTGGGCTGTATCATTAGGAGTGTGTATCGCTTATCAACAAATTGTGTGGTCTGATTTGAGTTGTCATCTGAGAATAAGTTTAATTCATAATAATCAAGATTAATAAATATTTTATTGTTAATTAAACTCTTAAGTTTAATTTTGGATGATTTTGAGTTACAGGATAGGTAATTTTCTATCCAATATCTTTCTCATTGGAACCATTTTTTATTTATTTTATTCTTATATTGTGATATGGGGTTTTATTGTGGAATTTATCTTAGGAAAAGATAAGGAAAAGAAAAAATGGCATGAATAGATTCTAAAAGCACTAACATTCTTAAATATTTTCACCTACATATTGTGTTAAAATGTCTGCTACTCAGACATCAGGGTACATTATGGTAGTTACATTATAATACCAAATTCAAATGAAAGGAAAATACCAAAGAGCAACATTATATGAGATTATGCAAAATCTCTTACGCCTTTTTGATAATCACTAGGCAAACACAATGCCATAGCCCTTCAACTTGGTCCAGACCTTTTGGAAAATTAAGCAGACAATCCACTTAGAAAGTTCACTGTCATATTGTGAACATGATTTGTTTATTTTTTTATTCCTTGGTTTTCATTTCAACTGAATAATTCCAACTAAATATTTCTTTTCAGACAATTTTAGAGATATATACTTTTAAGAATGAATTTTTGAACTTAGTTTAAATCTTTTTTAATTGAAAATTTTGGGAAAAAAACTTTTACAAATGTTTACCTCCCTCTCCCTACCCTCCCCCCCAACCTTCCCTCCCCAAGACTTCCCAGAACCAATACAGGGTATAAATCCTTAACAAAGATATTCTAAGATAAACTTTAAAAAAAAGGTTAGTATCATCTTTCATTTGAGCTTTAACTCCTCTTTGCTAGGCTAACTCTAAACAGATTATGTCATTCCTTGTTTCTTCAGTCATAAACTATCTGGAATTTCTTAGTGCCATATTTATTTTGAGTATAGTCAATCCATCTTCTCCACTCCAGTTTATATCTCTCATTTGAGTGGTCCTTGAGATATGCTGATATTTTAGCCATCTCTGCTAGCTTTGTTACTTTTAATGTCCATTCTTGAATAGTAGGCAAATCTTCCTTCTTCCAGTATTGCGCCACCAACAGTCTTGCTGCAGTTATTAAATGCAAAATCAAGTTAGTCTCCATAACTGTGCAATCAATAATTATACCTAACAAGGATAACTGAGGGGTAAACTTTATCCTTTTTTAAGAACATTTTGCATAATCCATCATATATTTATCCAAAATGCTTTTACCTTTTTACAAGTCCACCATATATGATAGTATGTAGCATCGAGAGAACCACATCTCCAGCATTTAGGTTGTAAATTCGGCTACATAGAAGCCAACGTTTTAGGATCTAAATGCCATCTATAAAACATCTTATAAAAGTTTTCTCTCAAATTTTGGGCTTGTGTAAATTTTACATTTCTTACCCAAATCTTTTCCCATGTATCCAACATTATTGGTTCTTCAAAATTTTGTGCCCACTTTATCATACAGTCTTTAACTAATTCTGTTTCCGAATCCATTTCTATTAATGCATTATATAGTCTCTTTATATGCATCGGACTTTGATCCCTAGCTATCTAAGTTTAAATCTTTTTCATGCCAATTAGTTCTATGTTTTTGTTGTTTATACAAATTGTTCTACTGCATAATTATTTCTCCTTTGAAAGAATATTCAAGAGAAAGCTATTAGCTTAATAACATACTATTTTCTTCATTTGCTTTCTGGGAGGGCACCATTGGAACAACAATCTTCATATTATTGAGTAAAAATGATTCTATTAAACTTTTATTTTAACATTTCTCCAGTTCAAAATTTAAGAATTACTTCATTTTTTAAAAAAGGAACTGTATGGTAAAGTATAAATTTTTATGGTAAAGTATAAATTGAAAAGATGTTTAAAACTTAGAAGCATAACAAATTTTCTTTTTAAGCTATAATAAACATATCTACTGGAACTTATTTTAGCTTTTATAAAAATAAAGAGTACCTCTTTTTAATACAAATTAACTGCCTTTTATCTTCTATAATATAGAACATGATTCATTTTAGAATAGTACTTTTATTTTTAACTAATGGGATCTAATGATCTTGGCTGTTTTTGTAAGCAACAAATATCTTGGTTTTGATCACCTTGGATATAAAAGAGCTGGCATACTGTATAAAATATATAGAAAATATATTTTTGTATTATGAAACACGGTATTTCTAGTTCCAATTACCATGACATTTGCCAATCTTTTATGTCAGAATATCTCATCATTGTAAGATATACAAGGGATAGAGAATGGGGGTGGGGGGGCAGGTAAACTATCTTGAGAATAGTTCCCCCCAAAACTTATATAATTAAAATGGCATTATCCCAAGAAATATGTGAGAATACTCTGTACATACCGATAGTTCATTGTGCCTAAATGCTAAAACAAGAACACTTGTGTTAGCTAACCAAATTAAGTCGTTGTCATTAATAATGTATGAGTACCAAAAAGGTGTACACTTCAGAACATGTATCAGAGCAAATATTAGGATGATTTATGACTTAATGTTCTGTACAAAAAAATGATTTTCATGGTATAGTTTTGTAACCTTGAAAAAGTGTGTTTTATTGGCACCGTGCCTTTCAAGGTCAAAGATACTCTCCCCATTTTAGGAAGAGATGGTACAAAAAGGGAAATAGGCTGCATTGAAATGATGTACATTTTATTTCTTTAAAAGTTAGATATCAAACTCAGAAATACTACAGGATTTAATTCTATATTTACAAGCCTTTATGAACAGAAAATATTTCAAAATAATATAATTATTATAACTGACTGGACGCTAAAAGAAAATAAAAAGTTAAATTTCAGTTTATTGAAGGTCTTAAGTGTCCTTTTTCCTCCACAGTATAGGTAATCCTTGCCTTACAACCGTTCAATTAGTGACTTTCAAAGTTACGGCACAGAAAAAAGTGACTTTTGACTTCTATAAGATACAGTTTTAATGAGTATCTGTAGTAGAAAATTATATCTAAGAAAAAACAAAGGCTGAACGCAAAAAAAGCTCTATTAAATACAGTTATTCTGGTGTAAACATACCTGAGAGTCCATATAAATTCATCATAAACGTTTTTATCAAAATCAGCACATATGTATATAGACTTGGGGAGGCATTGTATTCAGATTATGCATCTTTTTTGCACAGAGATCATCACTTCAGGATAAGTAAAACTGTAAGGATTTCTGTGTCTGCATTACTATGATTTATTTTTGAAAAGAAATGAAAAGAGGATCGAAAATTTAAATTCAAAAGGTCTTTTGAGAAAGAAAAAAATACAATCACAGTACGCAAAAACCTTTGATAATCAACTATTTTTAAAATACAGAAATGCAACTTGCTAATGAGCCCAATAATTTTAAAAACATCTGATTAAAACAAAAATAGATTATGTTAATGACCTTTTCTTTCCAGACATTACCTGGTTATACAAAAGTTCTACAGAACTTTTATAATAACTATCGATTATGAATTACAAAGTCTAGACTAATTGAATCTGACTCATCTCACTGGAAGAGGAGCTTTTTGTAAGGGCAAACTGAATGATCCCATAAAACAAATAAAATAAGGTATATTTTACCTTCACCTCTTTTTAAGATATTTTCAAATAAAAAAGCTGACATGTTTTTTTAGAATTTTTTTTATTAATGTGAAGTTATTTTCAAATCTTTCTGACAAGTTTTATTTTAATGTGATGTGGTAATTAGTTATGAAAGCCAAGTGCTTTGGAAACATGCCAGATATAATAGTTTTCTAAATTTAATGTATGTGTAGTCTACACTGTTTACTTACCTAGTTTGCTTGTTTCCCATCCCTTGCCAGAGCCTATGTGGTTAATAATACCAATACGAAAAATCATATTATTCAGACCTACCAAGTACATATAAACATATCAGAAATAATACAAAGCAAAAACACAAAAGTCATGCACCCATGAATCCTACCTGCAATTGGAAAGCCTTTTCTTAAGGCCTAGGAGGGATAAGGTGAACAAATCTCTGATTGAAATGAAAAGAAGAATGGGGGCAGCTACTGAAAATTTGCAAAACATCTACCACTGAATTTTCAGCAAAGTTTAGTATAGCTACAATTAGGGAACAAGGTAGATTTTGCTTTTAAACAATGAACACTGTTTATTTTCCCCACATGAACCGTTCTTCCCTTATAAATAAAATGGAAGAGCTAATCCAAATGACCATACAGATTACATTATATTACTAAACTTGCCCATGCTCTTGATGATGGTTACTTCTAGATAGGAAATCTAAAAATAGTCCTATCAGGATAAATAAAAAGGTCTTACTATATATAACTTTGCTCTGCTGTGAGCCAACAGCTGTGTTATTCACTTAATTTTGAACATCTTGAAACTACCAACCCTATTTTTCCCAAGTTTTCAAATTCTTCATATTATTCTCTTCCCCACTTTATATTTCTAAGAAAGTTTTTCTGGCTTTTTATTTCACTATATACACCACATTTTTTCTCTTTTATCCCATATATCCAGCTTTTGCGTAGTTTTTGCCTGGTCTTTCCAATCTAAACCTTAACTACCAAAGAATGTCACTTCTGTAATTCTGGATAATATCCAGCAGATTACCTCTAGCCACGATGGCGAACTTATGGCACATGTTCCAGAGGTGGCACGCAGAGCCCTCTCTGTGGGCATGCGCGCCGGTGCCAGCTACTCTTCCGGGTTCTGTCCTATGCATGTGTGCTGGGTAGCTGGTCTGGCATGCATGTGTGCGCCAGGCAGCTGCTCTTTTGGGTTCAAATGTGCACATGTGCGCTGGCCTGCTGGTCTTCACATGAACCTCCTGAACCTGGAAGAGAGCAGCTGGTTGGCGCACATGCATGCCAGTCCAGCTCTCTGGTGTGACTGCGCACAACGGAACCCAGAAGAGCAGCTGGCCGTTGGCTTCTGGGTTCTGATGCTCCAGTGTGCACATTCCAGTTCCGGCACTCAGTACCGAAAAGGTTAGCCAATATTGACCTATAGCAAATCTTCACAAGGCATCTTTTCACTCTACCTATATATAAACAATGAGTATAAACAATTGATTTGGAGAATCTTGGCGACATTAAACATTTAACTAAGGTTTGTGGCTCACAAAAGACCCAGTTCTAGTAATCACTTCTGATTCTACAAGGAATCAAGGCATTCTTTCTATCTTCATCAGGTACAAAGAAAAGCCAAGCACAGCTGACAATTGCCCAACATGCTGAAATCTCATCATGGATTTTAAGGGGTATCAAGAAGAGAAGAAACTAATTAAAGTTGAAATATCCTGAATATAATCTTTATCTGTTGACTCAGCTCAAGAGATTAAATCCCTATATACTTGGTTATATGAGAGAAAGAGAGAGATTAGTGATCCCTTCCCAGCTGTTAAGGAGCAATACCTGAATATAGATTTCTTGTGGGACACCATAAGGGAACACGAACATGTGATAGGAATGATGTCAGTTCCCAAAAGACATCAATTCAAACTTATACAGAAAGAAAGACATCTCCATACTTCTATATACACCAGAGAGCGTAAAACAGCATGATACCTTTATTAGTGTCCAAAGCAGAAGAATAACGGACTACAACAGTTCATCCCAGCAAGGGAAATAGAAGAACTGTAGATATGTAATATTTCTAATCTGTTAAATTAACATTAATATCTCCATTCGGTATCTATAAAGAACTGCCACCAGTTGAGACAAGGTCTTATATGATTATATAACCCACCAGACATTTTGTCAATAATTCAAACATATTATTCAATTATTCTGTTTTGCATTAATTGATATAAAAATTCATATTATATTTAATTACTCTTGTTTATAGCCATTCATTTTGGTTATGTTTTATGGTTTTATAGTTTGGGTTGTTGAGTTGTGGGTTTCTCAATTTTGTGTTTTAAGACGGGCAGTCATGCGAATAATTTAAATTAAAGAAATAAATACTGTTGTTTCTCATGAAATTGAAAATTGAGTGAGATGCCATAAGATTTCGTTTTCATCCTTATAGTCATCAACATTATAATTTGAAGGTAGAAAAAAATGTTATCAAACTTTCGGATAAAACAGAATTGTAAAACTGTATAGCTAATGTTGTAGAAGTCAAAAATAATATTCAATACAAACTTGACTATTAAGAAATATGGGTAGAAAATAACAGAATGACATTCAACTGAGACAACCAAAGTTTTTGTTCTTAAAAATCAACAACAAAGATATTTGGAAAGGGAAATATCTAATTTTGCAAAAGAAATTGTGGAAACGTTTTAGAATAGTGTCAGATGCCATTTCACGCTTGAGCTTCGCAACCATTCAGTATCAGCTGCCATGGACTCATAGAGGGGCTGGATGGGAGCAGAGATGCTTTGAAGGAAACAAAACTTCACTGTATCTCTCAAAGGTGGACTTCAAGGACAATTGGCTTGGGAATGGAACCTATGACTGAAGTGACCATTCTAAAAATATCTTATTTGTATTTGAGTGGACATGGGGGCACAGTGACGGAGGTAACTAAGGGAGGGAAAAGTTAAGACTTGGAAATTTGGGCACAAAATTTTTGGTTTTAGTTTTGGCTATGCATTACTGTAATTAATTTGACTTCTAGTAAACTATATCTTTCTCAGTAAATGGAGTTAAGGATCATTCTTACTTAGATATTCAAGCTGAAGTAGGTCTGACAGAATAGTATCTGAATAATTGGAGAGGAATAAACAAATGGTGTTATTTAAAAAGGCAAATGTAATCATCAGATATAATAATTACTTCAATTCTATACTGATCACTGATAAAAAATTAACAAAAAGTCATACAGAAGAAGGTTAAGACCTGTCCTATATTATCCCAATGAACAGGCCACAAAATAATGAATTAAGTTACTGAAAACAGATTCCAATTCAATGCTAGTTAAAGAAACCTGGAACCAATTACCCAGAAAAATCACCCGTTCCTTGGCACTTAATATTGCCAAGAATATTGAATTCTAAATTCAAATCAGATTTTCCAATCCACTGATGTCTATGGAGATTTTCAGTCATTCAGATCATGGTTGTCCCAAAGGTGCTTTTTCAAGAGGCAGATGGACATTTGGGGATTATTATTATTTTTTGAAGATGTTTCACTTCTCATCCAAGAAGCTTTTCCAACCATCCAGTCGGAGCTGAATAAACTTCTTGGATGAGAAGTGAAACATCTTAAAAAAAAAAATCCCCAAAAAATCCAGCTTCAAAGAGCAACAAGGAAGTTCAGTTGCCTCTTGAAAAAGCACCTATGGGATAATCCACTGATAGATGAAAAATATCAGTATTTACACATTACTTTTTAAGCCAGCAAAAATCAACATATATTGACATTTTCATTTTTTCTTTATTACTTATTCTGAATAATTTTTTTTCACAATCCAAAGTTAACTTATTTCCGTATCATATAAAATTCAACGACACCAGTCTAGTGGGGAGAGACTGAAAAACTTTAGAAAAAAAAAGATGCGAGTTCTTAAGCAGCCAAGAAGCAAGGATTAAGGCAAAGTTGCTAGATGTTTTAGAACAAAAGTACAAAAAGGAGTAGGCAGTTACAACAGCTGATACTCCATCCACAAAGGAGTACAACTATTCCGCAATATATTCTGGCTGTTTTCACTAACTGCCTGTCCTATGTCCAGAATATTCTTTTTGATCAAATGAACCGTCACCATAGCGGCAAAACCAGCAACTTTAAAAAAATGCCTTGACTGTCAGATTTGTCACTTAATCATCAGAAGTGGTCATATGATCCAAATCAACAACGAAACAAATGAACCATGAAAGCAGTAATAATTCCCACATTTAAGAAAATTGTGTTTGTTGACCAACTCCAACACGACAGCCATATTCCATGGTTCAATGCCCACTACAGGCTTGTCACTTGAGGGCAGAAATAAATGTGAAATAAAACACATCAGCATTAAGCAAAATATAGAATCGTTTTTTCTAAAAAAAAAAAAATCTGTTAAGAAATTTCAAGGCATAATTCCATTCTTAAATCAGATGCTTTCAAATAGTAAAACTGGAGTGTTCTACTACTACAGGAAAAAGTTGAATTACACTTTTAGGTTAAAATCCATGAATTTGTCAATGTAGAGATCAGGAAAAGAAAAACTGATTCAACGCAGAGAAAATAATACCTAAAGGAAAGCCTTGTTAAATAGCTTTGACAAGTGAGCTAATGAGCAAAATCTGAAAGTCTGCACAATTTTTAACTTTACAACGTTCTGTCTATACTTCTTTAAAAGTGCAATGCTTTTTGTAAAATGTTGGAGTTGAAGGGCTTATAGGGTTTGGTGAAATAGTAGCAACAGTTTTCTAAAGAATTAGCCAAGGCAGAGAAATGGACTGTAAAGAAGAAAATATCTGCATACCATTTTATACATTCCCTCCAATAAAGAACCATATATATCTCAGGGGGGCGGGGGAAGAGAACCATTGTTTAAAAGATTTGACAAGTAAGCTAATGAGCAAATTTTCTAGGGGGTGTCTAGGGGATAGGGAAAAACAGCCATTTACATTGACCAATATTTTATACATAAATCTGCAACAAAAGGTAAAATATGATATAATTTAATCTCAATCATATCAGCATATGCTCCAGCTGCAGACAATCACAATTCTCTCCTTGCCTTTTCTTTTTACTCTTCACAGGATGTTCTCCCACAGGAACAATAGCTATCTAAATTCCATGTTCTGTACTGCCCAAACTCACTCCATGATCACTAGAAATGAGCATAGCACTTCCAAAAACCAATTGCTTTCCAGACATGAAAACAGAATGGCAAAGCAAATTATATATAATATACTCTTATTGAAATGGACAAAATTTCACAGAAGACTTTCTCATGTTATTTGACAAGCTCAAATCAGAACAAACTAAGAGAAAAGGCAACTAGGCATAACACAATAAAAGATATTACCTTTGCAATGTATTATTGCTGCCAATTATATCATTTCAGCTTAATTTCAAAAGCACAATCAGGCTCAACTGTAAGTTTCTTTTTTAAATTTCAAACTGTATTACATTAAGGCAATAACTCACCTTCCAGCTATAATATTGGTCTCTCTTATTGCAAAAAATACATTTCATAAATACTTCATTGACAAGTCAGGCTAATTCAGGTTAATTTTATTGTATTTTGGTACTATCTCACATTTGTGTGCAATTACCTCTATAATTTTATTGCTACACCAGAAAATAATCATACCAATTATTTGAAAAAGAAAGCATATAAATTCTAAGTCACAGTTGCTGGCATTTGTGATAAAATAGCAGCTTTATCTCTGAAAGTGGCAGGGACATCAGATAAATCATGCATCAGTCAAGTGCAGCTGACCCCCAAGTGCATTGCACAATATCAGAAGTGCTTCAAAAGAAACTTTCCTGGATCATCCATCATCCTCCATAATACTAAAATAGCTACACCTGAAAAGTCAGAACTAGAGGATAATAGTAATAATAATCCATCCAAGCAATATGTGTAATCCTATTAACAATATTTCTCTTTAACTTTTAAACTGAGCTCAGCTCAGAAGCAAATAAGACTATTTCCACTGCCATTGTTAAAACAGATCCAGACAATTGTTTTGCAATAATTGTAAAATTGTTATCTATGTAACATATATAAAATCTGATGCTAAAATAAATTGTATATTCATTGGATATTTGCTGATCTTAAACAGTTGGTCAAACATCTCCAAAGAAGATTGTTGTTGACGTTCTGAACTGTATATTATATGCAAGTGGCTATAAATCTTAACATTCATAGTACACAGGAACAAGGAAAGCTGAGTTTGAAATTGGGCTTATGTAGAACTAAAGCAAGAACTAAGAGCCTGGGCAGGAATTGATGCAGTATTTTTAACATCCAAAATACAGCACAGTATAACTATTTATATATATATTAGCTGAACTATCATTCACATTAGTACAGCAAACTTACCTCATTTAAGAGTGATATAAAATGGTTTTTTTAAAAAACAAAAACAAAACTAAAAGTGAAACCAGGGAGAGGAAGTTAAATGAAGAATTTTTAGATCCTCTACATCAGGAGTATCAAACTCACAGGGCACAGGCCAGGTGCATCATGCGCTGGCCACGCATGTCACGTGACAACACGACGCCGTGAGTTTGACATCCCTGCTCTACAAATTACACAACTTCCCAACCCATTTTAACACGAAAAGCTGGGATATATAAAATCACAATAAACTTTTTATGCTCATTAACTATGGAAAAAATGGTCACTATTACTACCGAATTTAGCGTGAGGGAGTTTGTACTGAGCCTGTTTTTTGAAGAAGATATATATCCTCTCCACTATAGGGAAGTATATAATGACAGCCAGATTAATCAGGTTAAATTGTGGAAAACAGTCTATTTTCAATTATAGGTTCCAGAAATTAAAAGGAATAAGACTTATTTATTGTTTTATGGCACTTTGGCGGCGTCCTTAAAATGCTATTTTCCCTTGCCCAAGAATCCTAGAGCTGGGACAAAATTCAGGAGTGATTTTCAATAGATTCTGCAAGCCATTACTGATTGTCAGTAATAGCGTAAACCCAATAACTCTAATTCTACATGCATGCTTAATATTATCCTGCAATATAAAGCAATAGTGTGTGCCTTCACCTCTAAGAGTGAAACATAAAGAGGAAATTTAAATATCGTTTATAATTTTCCACGGATTTAAGTAATTAAGTGAGGGATATATGAATAGGCATGTAGACAACATTGCAATTCATTAAGACTATCATGTAAAGAGTCAAAAAATTAAAATAGATTGTAAGAAAAAAATACTATGATTTCATATTAATAATTTTTCTATGGTTTTATTCTTGTGAAGTGTGGAATTGTAGAAGGCATACCCTAAATCAAGCCAATCTGTAGAAACTGTCAAATAAATTAAAAAGCAGAAACTCTCACACCTGCTGGGTTTGACTTATTATGTGATTTGTAAATATGAGTTGCACTGAATTAACACACATTTTGAACAAGCTCTCTTACCATCAGAAAGGGACAAATGAAGGAGGGAAAGAAAAGAATATTTTTCAAATAACATATTCATACCTTATGATTTTTGTAACGTACTCTGCATTTAAATGGGACATCAGCTACCAATGCTGCTGTTTGATAAACTATTGTTAAAATATATTGCTGTGTAGAATTTATACATCCATTAAATACACAGAATATCAAACACTACACATGGATTCACAATATCAATGTGAAGACAAAACTTTAGATTTTATTTCTTTTGCTTTTAAGAAGATTAATCTAGTCGCAGAAGGGCAGAAAAGGCTCAGTTAACCCTAAAAGTACAGCAACGTTCAATTAGGTTATGCTCTGTGGAAGATAAATATGTGATGCAGAGAGGTCTACTGCTGCCTGTTACCAACCATGACAGAGTTACTGAGATTTACAATGCAGCATCAATCTTGTCGACTGGATTTTTAACACTGACTGCTGGACACTGGGGAAGGATGCCAACTTTGTTATGTGAATTCTTCTCCAACATTATTACTTTGCTCGTCGGCTTAAATGCACTATTTTTCTCCCACCACCCTTACAGCAACTTACTTGTTTATGCAGTTCTGAAGCCATGTCAAATGCCTAAGAAAAAAGAAAAGAATGAAACTCATTAAGAAAAAAAAACACACAAAAGCATTCATTTATAAGCAGCTGTGTACAACAATGTCATGGCTCATGGTACGTCTTCTTTTCTTGTATACAAACTCATGAAAAACTGATTCCACATTTCGCAGCCTGACATAGAAAATGGGGGTTTTCTTTTCTATTGAGCAAACAGGAATTTTGAAGTTCAGCAAGGTCATTTATCATCTGTAATGAGTCATAATCACCAAACGACTATATGAAGCTTTCTTTCATCACTTGTCTTGTGAAATAGAAATCCACAGGAAAGATCAGCAACTTAAGATCCATTCAAAAACCTGTAAAAATAGTTCATTCCAGCTATTATATACTCCCTGTGTTGTGTATGCGTGTGTGTTTGTGTGTCTCTGTGCCACTTCTCTGTTTCCATTATTTCTAGTCAGGCTAATTTCTTGTATTGTATTTGTATTTGTATTTAGTTTATTTGTATGCCGCCCTTCTCCAGGAGGGACTCAGGGCGGCGAACAACTCAGGGGGGAAAGGGGACATAAACACAGTACACATAATTAAAATACACGAAAATCACACAGCCATACCATTCGAGAGGGGAAGGGAACTCATCAACCCCAGGCCTGCCGGCACAGCCAGGTTTTGACGGCTTTCCGGAAGGCCTGGAGAGAGGTGAGGGTCCGGATAGCAATAGCAATAGCAGTTAGACTTATATACCGCTTCATAGGGCTTTCAGCCCTCTCTAAGCGGTTTACAGAGAGTCAGCATATTGCCCCCAACAATCTGGGTCCTCATTTTACCCACCTCGGAAGGATGGAAGGCTGAGTCAACCCTGAGCCGGTGAGATTTGAACAGCCGAACTGCAGAACTGCAGTCAGCTGAAGTGCCTGCAGTGCTGCATTTAACCACTGCGCCACCTTGGCTCTCCGCGGGGAGTTCATTCCAAAGGGCCGGAGCTGCTACAGAGAAGGCCCTCCCCCGGGTAGTAGCCAGATGGCATTGGCTGGTGGACGGAATCTGGAGGAGGCCGACCATGTGAGATCTAATGGGTCTTCTTCCACTCAAGGGCAGAATGATTTAGATTGGTTTACCAATCAGTTATTTACATCCGGGTCAAAGTTACCATTTGGAATTCAGGTCCATTTATTTCAGCAAAGCCTATTTCAAAAGAACTTGTTTTTATTACGATGGCCTAAAACGCTGATAGAAAATGACAAACAAACTCAATACTAAAGAACTTACCTATCTGAAGTCACCTGTCTCTCTAAAACTTTTTTACCAGTTTGCCTTACCAGTCTGCAGTTGTAACAACCTAAGTTACAATGAAAAATGTAGATTAGCTTCATTTTGTTTGCTGGAGGCCTTCTCTTTGCTAATTCAGACACGTATACACAGGGAATATTCTCAGATCTTAATTAGAGGGGTGGGGATGTTGAATTTTTAACAAATGGACTTCTCCCAAGTGTTTTAGTTAAACGTGTGTTAAAAATAAAGAGCTCTGAACAGCCTGAATAGAAATTATATCCCCTTTCAATCATGCTAACCCAATTTAGTACAGGTAATGTGACCAGCCAAGACCTAGATTTCTAAAATAAAATGGAGAAGCATATTTTTTAAAATTGAGATAATCTATTTTTATAGTCATTAAGCTTACTTTCTACAAAGAAAACCATTTGCAAAAAATAAACTCGCAACATTCATTTTCTTATAATCACAAATTTTAAATTTTGCTACCAAGAAGTATGATTAATTTACTGATTAATTTACTCACCTAACTTTATTTTTATCAATCATCATAACTCTTGATCCTTTAAAGAAGGGGTCTGAAACTGGCAGCCCATGGCCCAGATGTGTCACATGCAGGCCACGCCCACCCCAGGTCTGTGAAAAAAGTCATGACGCGACACCTAACAGCAACATGACACCGCAAGTTTGACACCCATGCTTTAAAGGTTAATTTTAACGTAATTGTAATTGTAAATTGTAAAACAGAAATTTCAGAAATTGAGCAGACTAGGCAGCTTTTTCAAAGGAAAAGAAGCATTTCAAAATTCAGTAAGACTACTCTCTAGATGAGCTACTAGATGTAGGTATGTTTAGAGCAATGGAAGACTACCTAAAGAAAACAGGAAAAAAAATAGAAATTATTTCAAACACATACCAAAGAATTTTCAACTAGCTTATCATTAATATTTCTAAGTGTTTGTATCCCATGAAATGTTTACATTCTGATTTGCTAAACTGTTATGAAAATAGCTATGGGAAACATTATGAAATATAACTATACACGTTTCTATATCTTCAAACATGAAACTTAAATGTTTTATATTGGCTGGCATAAAAGGAGACATTTGAATTATTATCATTCTCTCCATTCAGAGAACAGTATGTGAATTTCAACTGGCATAGTTCACCATCTTTCGGGTCCTAGCACCCACACTCACACCCCACCTCCCCAATGGAAGTCTTGTGACCGCAAGCACCAGCTATCCTGAGGGGAAATTCGTAGTTCTTTTAGAGCCTTTTTCGCTAATACAATGTAGAAAGTATGAATGAGTTCACAGAGTTATAACTAGTTCTCATAAAGTTTTTGGGCTGTATTAATGAAGCCCCCAGGAACAAAATATTCTCTATAATATTTAAAGGAGAAGCCAACATTCCGTAATAGACCATATATGATACCAAATTAAATATAATTAAAAATATAAAGATTAGAACACACAATTAAAAGACATAGCATACATATCAAGATCTACGTAAGATCTTGCAGAGCCACTCTCACTGAAAGTAGTTAGTATTACCTAGGCAGCATCTAATCTAATGTAAGGCAGCTTCCAAAAACACATCTTTTCCCTGAAGAGAAAATTAGATAGGAGGAACTACCATGGGACGATGGAATGAAGAATCTTGAAAGAAAGTACAAGAAACCTGAACAAGGCACTAAACACTACAATATTTTGTTGAGATCCTACCCATCTATGGAAATCTTCCACTTTGTATATACAGAACATAAGGATATATTTAAAGTCACAACCCCTGGTATGCCCAAATATGGGAGGAAGATCACACTTCCATTCTCTGTCCTTCGGCTCGTCACAAGAGAGCATCCAGACAGAAACCCAAATTTTTTTTTTACTGTTGCCTTTTTGTTACATTTGTTATATTTGTGCTGATAAATAAATAAAGGGAGACTAGTATAGATCTATTCCAAGCTATTTAGCTCTCATCAGCTAGCCATACCCTTGCTGGGAATCGAACCTGGGCTGTATTGCCTCCCATACCCAGCAAGGGTATGGCTAGCTGATGAGAGCTAAATAGCTTGAAATAGATCTATACTAGTCTCCCTTTATTTATTTATCAGCACAAATATAACAGAACATAAGGATATTTAGACTATTGTCAGTATCATGAAATGCAAAGTCATAATCTGTCTTTAGCCATTTCATTGGCTAAAAGGTCATGGACACTTTTAACAACTGACATTGCTAGTCCTGGCTCCTGGAATTGTGCTGTCATTTGGCTGAATCTGAGTATATTCTCCGTTAGTAGATCAAAAGCAGAGGTTGGAATGTGTTCCACAGCAAGCTGCTGATTCTCTTGCAGAGTTAGATGTTAGACGTGCCTTAGCTTGCCACTCAGAGAAGATGCCAGCATGAGAGAAAAGGAAAAGTATAACTGAAACTAGGTTCCATTCCCAATATCTAAAGAGATATTCAAAGAATCATTTTAAACAATGAAATGACAACATGCTTAAAATGAGTCATTTTAAATCATCAATTGTTTTTCATTTAAATAATTTTTAATTTAAATATATATTTTAATGATTTTTACATCTTCCCTTTTTGTTTCTCATATTAGCACAAATGTGCGTGCATTTCTCTGCAGAGATTACCTTTTCCATCAAATTACACTTCCAGATTTGAAATATGAGGAGATACAGAGAATATTGTATGCGTTATTCTAAAAACCTTGAAAAAATGTTTACCTTCCAACTAATACACTCTTTTCTTGAAAACCTTCAAGGAGAATTCACTGCTTCTCTGCCCCCAATCCTAATATATTTGTAAATACCTTTTACTTACATTCACTTCTCTGAGTTCGATTTAATTTTTTTAAAAAAATTCTTAAGCAGGCAAAAAAATAGCTATAAGTGGCCTCATTACAAAGCTACCATTCCATGGTTAACGGAATTTTAAAAACACAATAAATGCACAAAATTCTCTTCCTGCCCAAAACTGGAAAGTCCTAATACATACAAGCCTATCTCAATTTATTATTCAAATAAAAGCTATTATTATATCAATCCAGACTATGAATAAAATTTCATATGAAAACATTTAAAGTACATTAGATTTTTGGTCAAGATGAAAAAACCAAGCAATCTATTCTAATTGGGTTCCCATGGTAACTGTACAATTGGGTTTTTCAATGTAACATCCCAAAGGCCCCACGCGCACTTGTAAAATATACTTCAAACAGCCTGAATTGTTTTTACATTACAGCACTCCCAGGAAGATCAATTACTGTTCATCCACACCCTAACTATTAGTGGCACACGTTGTTAACACTATTGCCCATATTAACATATGTCATGTAAGAACCACCACATCTAGCCATAATTATTTAAAAACTAAGCTGCATACTTTTAGACCTTCAAACACATTTTATATAGAGCCAATACCAGTTGTCATGCTTACCAAATGTAAAAAAATCAAACTCAAATATATGCCAAGCAATTTAACTTTTTATATTGATCTCGAGCATAGAATCAATCATTAATAATTATATTATAAGATGACCCTCAAGGTTAATCATATTCTTAGAGGCTCTCACTATGGAATTATCAACAACCACTAAAAGGAGATAACTGAAAAGAATTCAAATCCTCCTTTTAAATATTAATGGCACAATATAAAACAAAGCATACTCAGTAAGAGAGGACTGTTTTATGTGCAATAATTATAGCAGCAATCTTTTGTCTTCTTCCTACTCATGAACACTTCTCTCAACTAACTCCTATTTCAAGGAGCAATAGTTTAGGCAACAATCCATAAACCATCTGTATTTGTACTGGCTCTACTTTTACTCCACTGGATGCAATATATACCTACCAACTTGCTACTTATAATTCTGGTTTTATTTTATGCTACAGTAAAGTAGTTACATTATCTAGGCAAGTGTTTAGTTAAATATATTGGAAAGATCTTAACACAGCACTAATAGAGAAAATCCAGGTTACTGGGCTGCTAAAGACTTAAGTTTTCATAACAGTTTAATGCCCATCACGATGGTGATAGCCATTAGATTCATCTTTTGCAGGAATTATTTCTGCAGATAATCCCATCAGTAACAATGCTATTTTCACAGAAATGGGCTAAACAATTGTCAAAATCCACTCCACCATTCACTTTTTGTTTGTAATTTCCTTGAACAGTAATGACTGTATTCAAAAACACCAGCCTGCAATAGATTATTGTGCAGAAATGCTGAAGCATCTAAATGTTTTTCAGTACTTAAAATAATTATTTCATTGCTTGCACTTTACAATGATTGATCTAAATAACCATAAGACAATTTAAATATCATTATAACATCAATTGATCAGTCAGCATCTTGCAGTGTTACAAGGCAATGTTACTCTCTCTTATTGACTAACAAGACAAGGTTGCAGGAACACAGCTTGCACACTCATTGAACAATTAGCATGTCTTCTGTCAGCAATGTTTCACTTTCGTAACATAGTCAAATAATATACAATCTGGTATCATCTGGTTTAGTTTCCATCAGGCCTAGTCAATGAAAAGGTTTTATAAAAGTTGTAGCTCAAAACATCTAGGAGGCACTGATTTATCTGGTATTCTGATTTAAATGAATTGAATTCTGAAATAATCCATAATTTTTACAAAAGGCAGGAAGGGGCAGAATGTGTTACTCTGTAACTTGGATCTGACATATATATTTAACTAATTCAATTCACAGCAACGTACCTCTGATAGGACTCAAGTGGGCCTTCTCTATTACAGCAGTGTTTCTCAACCTTGGCAACTTGAAGATGTCTGGACTTCAACTCCCAGAATTCCCCAGCCAGCGAATGCTGGCTGGGGAATTCTGGGAGTTGAAGTCCAGACATCTTCAAGTTGCCAAGGTTGAGAAACACTGTATTACAGCACTGCCCTCTGGAACAGCATCCTGTCAAGGATCTGGCCTACCATGATGCTTAAATGGTCTATAAAACTAGATCCCCCCCCCCCCCTCAGGTCTTGGGTAGGGCACATCATGGGCTTCTGTCAATACTCCCGGTTAAACCTCTCTTTCTCTCTCCCTCTGATTCTGCATGTTAGTTTGAATATTTTTTGGGACATGAATCATTCTTTTGGTTATATAATTTATTGCTGTTTTAAAAGTTGCATAAATCTCCAGACATTTTGCCTTACAACAGGAGTCCCCAACTACCAGCTCACAGCCCATTACCAGACCTTGAGCTATTCGGAACTGGGCCTGAGAAGTGACAGGTGAACATGCGCACATGTGCATGCCCACTTGCGCAAGCAGCGGGAGAGCACATGCACACACTCTCCATTTGCGCAAGTGATGGGCATGCATGCCCACTGCTTACACAAATGGAGCTGCCGCACGCTTCCCCCGTTGCTCGCACAGAACTATCCCCTCTTCCCCGCTGGTCTGTAACGCCAGAAACGTTGAGGAGCTCCGCCTTAGAAATATGAAAAATAAAGAAAAAAAAACCTAAAGAAAAGTAAAGATATATGAGTTGGGAAATGTTAAAAATGTTGAGAAACCATCTAGTTCTAACCTAAAGAAAAGGCAGATATACTGTGAGAAATTTATTTCTTTTACAAAAGCAAATAGCATCAATAGGATCTGTGGGATACCAAATGCACCTGGGACTCACAAATATGTCACTTTGGATCATTTTCAGTGGATCTGTGAAGGGACAAAAGCTGCAAGCGGTGGACCAATTTACATACCCTGGCAGCACCCTCTCCCACGCAACGACAATTGACGTTGTGGTCAACTGCAGAATTGCCAAGGCAAGCTCTGCATTTGGCAGACTACTGACCAATGTGTGGGACTGCCATGGAATAAAGCCTTGCTACAAAGCTCAAAGTGTAACCGAGAAGTAGTGATAACTACCCTGATGTACGCCAGTGAGACTTGGACTATATGCAGGAGGCACACTAGGAAATTGAACCACTTCCACATGACCTTAGATCTCACAGGTTAGGCCTCCTCCGGATTCCATCTGCCAGCCAATGTCGGCTGGCGACTCGCCGGGGGAGAGCCTTCTCTGTCGCAGCTCCAGCCCTCTGAAACGACCTCCCCGTTGAAATCCGGACCCTCACTACCCTCCCGGCCTTCCGCAAAGCCGTTAAGTCCTGGCTGCTCCAGCAGGCCGGGGGGCTTTCGAAATATCCAGCCCCACGGAAACTGTGACTGTTGTGGATTTTAAAGTATTGTTTTGTTTATTTATCCCCTCCCTTGTTTATTGTAAGCCGCCCGGAGTCCTTCGGGAGTGGGCGGCATACAAGACAAATAAAACTAAACTAAACTAAACCTGCCTCCGTAGAATACTGAGGATCAGACACAGAAATCTTCTTCAGAGCAGGCCTGCCTTCAGTTCCCACCCTGCTGATGAAAGCCCAAAGACGCTGGGCAGCCCATGTGGCAAAGATTCCAGACCATCACATCCCCCAAACAGCTGCTTTATGGTAAACTGTCTCAAGGAAAGTGATCGCATGGGGGACAGGAAGCGATACAAAGACACGTTGAAAGCCACCTTCAAGTCCCTGGAAATTGACACCACCTCCTGGCAAACCCTGGCACAAGATTGATCGACATGGTGCATGCTGATCCACCAAAGCTGCTAGACATTTGAGGACAAAACAACCATGAGCACTCTGCAAAGCCAGAACTGCAAATGCTGCGACAATGGTGCCCATACATGTGGCAGAACACTTCATGCCCCTATAGGCCTTTCCAGCCACCTAATTAATTCGTAATTTAATAAGCTTATATGCCGCCCAATCCCGTAGGACTCCGGGCGGCTTACAAATACGAGATAAAATAAAATAACAAATAGGGGAGAAATGAAAAGAGTTTAAAAAACACAACATACATTTGGCTTAGATGGGGGCTGGACCATAGATCAGCAGCCCCAGGCCTGCCGGAACAGCCAGGTTTTGGTGGCTTTTTGGAAGTCCGAGAGAGTGGGAAGAGTCCGGATCTCTGCGGGGAGATCGTTCCCCAGAGCCGGAGCAGCTACAGAAAAGGCTCTCCCCCGAGGGGTCGCCAGCCAGCATTGTCCGGTCGACGGCACTCGGAGGAGGCCTAGCCTGTGAGTTCTTATCGACCGTTGGGAGGTATGTAGCAGGAGGCGGTCTCTCAGATATCCAGGTCGAAGGCCATCGTGGACAGCCCACCTGTTAGATGTCAAGATCCACTCATTTCTTTAATTGAAGTCCTATAACCTAGTTTTAGGCCTTGTATGGAGAAAATATCACATTTCAGGTCACATTTGCAGAAATACTGAAGGTTCACAAACTTTTAAGCACCACATCAACAGATGTTGTTAATCTAATAATGCAGGTATTGTTCTGAATGCATTAGGATCTTTAAGTGTATAAGAAGTGGGACAGCTATTATTGACAGCTACCATCCTGTGCCAGATAGCTTCACTTCCTGTCACTACCTTTTCCACACAGATTCAGTGCCAAACAGTACGACTAAAGCTCTCAAGGCAAGAATCAAATATTCTTAGACCAGGCCAAAATGTTACATAAATACTTACCAGATATTTTTCTGCTTACAAGGCCAGGAAGGATCCGTCACATTTCTGTTGATTCAAAAAGGAAATAAGACAAGTCCTACAACGTGTATCTTGGGACTTAACTTCTTGCTTGCAGTGCAGAACTATGCTGTTACTCACCAAATACAGGGCCATGGTTCTAATAGGTTTTGTGAAATCTGACAGAAAATTCACATATATACAGTGGATTGATATAAATACTGAGCCCCTTGGAGGTTAGGGGCAGGTAGTATGGAACAGGTAGAAAGCTAAAAGTAAAGTTGTTCCCAAAAAATTATGAGTGATTGGTGAGAGTGGGAGAAACAGTACACTCAATTAAATCAGAATAGATTTTTTTTAAAAAAGTATTTCACAATGCATGAATATAGAATGCTCTAACCTAAATCTGACTGTAGCCCCAGCCTAAATTACATGGGAAGAAGTAAACTCATATATGTTAGCCAAAACAATGACTATTACCACAACTGTTTCAGGTTTGCAGGGGCCCTTCCTAAAACATGCATGCTGTGTTTCGTCCTGGGGAGTCCTCTCTCTTCAGGGAGCATAAAACCGAAGGCAAAAATGTAAAAATGAAGCTACCTTTCTAATATGCACTTCAGAAACTAGACCAATTGTCTTACATTACCGAAAGCTTCCTTTTTTTGCCACTCCAGCTTTCTTAAGAATACAGTGAACTACAGAACTGCACAATCTGTCAATAAAGTAAGCTTATTTTGAACTACTGTCCATATGACTCAATTTGTCAGTAAAAACTGCCACCAGCGCTGTGCTTGCAGAAAAATGTCCATAAATGCATTATTGCGACTGGCAGATCGATGTCTATAATAAAAACAAATAGATTTAACAAGTGCTTGCTTTTACGAGTTGTGCTATTGGTAGAACGTGCATTCAGTTTCACCCCTCGACTTCTGGGGACGGGCAATGCAGACTGCACCGGGTAGTTTGCTGACTCTACAAGTGCTGCAAACAGGAAATTTTTCTAACATGGGAAATCTTTAAAGATATAATACACTGACATATGTGCAGTTTAGAAAGTGCACATATCATATACTTAAGATTTAGCTTAAGATTCCATGGGTTTTTTGTTTGTCCCTATGAATGGGTAATGCTTTCTTTGTCAAAATAGTCTGAAATTTACCATAAAATAGCTGTATCATGGCTCACTATGGTTGATGATGATGCAGAAAGGAACTGCATTTTGTTCCCGTGAGACCATGATTCAACTCTGATTAAATTGAGAATTGAGGAAAAAACCACTGCTATATAACCTGAGTTTTTAACATTCAACACATGCATTAGGATGCCATCTTTTATGTTAGTGGCCTCTAGGGCAGTATAAGGAATAGTCATATAGTCTTCAAAGAAAGCAACATTCTTAACATTATAATATATATACAGTAACATAAATAAACTACCCTGTAACAAAAGCCTGTACTCATATACACGTACGCAAACCCCATTGAAATGCCATAAATTTACTTTCCAGGAAAAGGGTAGAAATTTACTATCCACAACTAAAAAACACCACTTACTTTTTCTTTCATATAGAAATTAGCCTGATCCCAAATCAAGAATGCCATCAGAGACTAACTATATCTGCATCTGTAGCATTTGTTAACTTGTTCTCCTAATACCTTTCCAGTCAGGCCCTGGTGCTTTGTGTTTAAGCAATCCCTGATAGCCTTCCCAGTGGGCATGAACTTCTCCTTCAGGCTACTACCGCTTTAGTGATGCCATTAACTGATTCTCTACATACCGTAAGCATTAAACAGTAGTGACAAGTTAATTATGGACTTATCAGGAGATAAAGTAGCCCCAGTAACACAAGTTACTGTAGAACTAGGATAGCTTCCTATAGAGTACGGTGCAATAGCTGCATAAGTAGTGTAATTAATTTGCCATGGATCAGGCTGTAGATAAAAGTTGCTGAGGCCAGCTTCCAAGCACAGCTATCTTACCCAAACATTTAAATATGTTTTATTTTGAAAACCTGAAGTCATATCAAGCCAATATCATTAATAGCCTAAGCAACTGACTCAATGTGTAATGTGTAAATACTAGACAGATAAATTCCAGAGCAGGATCATACCTGATTGCCTGGCTATTTATATATTAATGTTTATTAATATTATTCTTTAAATGAATTTTAACACATCTTCTAGTACATAATGAAATCAAAGGGCAGTTTACAGGAAAAATAATAATCCTTTTACACTTGAGATTTCATAATTAAGTATTATGAACTGTCAACAGTACTTTTTACTAAAAGTTTATTAGAGACCCTGAAATACTTTATCTGCCCCAATATTATTATTTTTTTTGTTCCTATTCCTCTTTCCAACATGACCTGGAAAGTTATGCTACAATCTTTTGAGATAAACCTGTGCAGATTAACGCTGAAGACAAGAAATACAGATAAAGGCTAGTTTAACAAGTTTATCTTAAAATCTCTCTCCCGCTACCTCCCCTCTCTCTGTATGTGTAGCCATTAAATGGAATATTATATTTTCAGATAAATGAAATATATTAAGCAATATATTCATATACTGAAATACTTCCAGAAGGTATTCTAAAAGCTACAAAAAGTAAGACTTTGTTTCAATTCTTGTGCTGAGTATTTAAAGATCACTTCTTCGTGAGTTATATTGTTTCATAAACAACTTTGTGGAAACTGGTAGATCTGTTCCTGCCAAATCTTTCAGAAGATTTGGTCTTGAGAAAGAAAGAATTCAGGGCTTTTCTTGTTCACAACAAAGTCTAACAAAGCCATTCTTGACATACAAAATAAAGCAGCACCAGAGTAAAAGGCATAGTTTTACTGAAATATACATTCTGTATATTAAACTCTATTTTAGATTAGTATATTTTTATAATTTTATATTTAAACATTCAATATCATATTTTGAGGAAAACCCACCCATATTGTATTGAGTTGAGGTTTAATTGTATATATAAGCCAATTACTGCATGAGTCAAGACATTACCTTATGAAGAAATACAACAATTTGAGTTTTTTGAAAATGTATAATTAAAACAGGACAGTTTTCCTCCTATATTCAAATTTCTAGAAACATTAATTACAGCCCCAGGTCTTATTCACCATAATAAATTTGACAAATTTATATAAAATAAATCTTACTCTCACAGTGACTCTGGCTAACATTTAGATACTTTGCAGCTTCACTGAAAAATAGGCTGCCCTTATAGGCTTTAATATGTTAATCACAAGAGTATATCTATCTGATAAGCTGTCTGAGTTAAAAACAAACACCAAAGCTCTAGTTATATAAAAAGAACAAAACTTCAGCAATTGCTATAATGCTGAGAGTATCAAAATCTAAAGGTATTTGAAGTCAAATTTAAGGACCATAATTGGATAACAATGCTAAAGTTTGTTCCAACAGCAAAAATTAATGTTTTTATTTAAAATTATGTTTAATTAAATATAATCATCCTTGATATGTATGATTTCAGAATTCATATGCTGTATTATTGCTTACAGTTAGGCAAATAAATAATTATTATGCACTATTTCACAAATAATAAAAATCAAGTTAATTCATAAAGTAACTGCTCAAATTAATCAAACTATATTGCAAAATGCTTACTGAACTATAAATTAATGTTTAATCACATTTTCACAATTGTTTAAAAATATGTCAAGAAATATCACTGTAAAATTGATTTTAATCAATGATATAACATAAGAGTTCTCATGATTTAAATCAATTATTTAAAACACCTTGATTTAAATCAATCCTGCTGGTGTGTGCCACATCTGCATTTTTTAATGCAGAGTGGTGAATTTCTTATGAATTGGAGGAAACTGATATTTTCATTAACTGAAGTGAAACTAAAAGCTGTGGATTTTATGTCTTTGTGGAACATCTTACACATCTTTCGCTTATAACTAATTTAATTGAAACTTCTTTAAATTTAGTTTTATATAATAAAAACAAAATATTGGCATAAATGTAATATATAATTTTAAATCCCTCAACATGTGGCATTCACATACTGAATGAAGAAGCACATCTGCAAGTAAATACATAGAATAGATAGGTGGAGAGAGAAGATAGGTAGATAGATAGGTAGGTAGGTAGGTAGGTAGGTAGGTAGGTAGGTAGGTAGATAGATAGATAGATAGATAGATAGATAGATAGATAGATAGATAGATAGATAGATAGATAGATAGATAGATAGATAGATAGATAGATAGATAGATAGATTTGTAGGTAGGTAGATAGGTAGGTGGGTGCATGGATGGATGGATGCATGCATGCATAGATATGCATAGAATAGATAGGTAGAGAGAGAAGATAGGTAGATGGATGGATGGATGGATGGATACATAGATATACATAGAATAGATTAGATAGGTGGAGAGAGAAGATAGGTAGATAGATAGATAGATAGATTGATTGATTTGTAGGTAGGTAGATAGGTAGGTGGGTGCATGGATGGATGGATGCATGCATGCATAGATATGCATAGAATAGATAGGTAGAGAGAGAAGATAGGTAGATGGATGGATGGATGGATACATAGATATACATAGAATAGATTAGATAGGTGGAGAGAGAAGATAGGTAGATAGATAGATAGATAGATAGATAGATAGATAGATAGATAGATAGATAGATAGATAGATAGATAGATAGATTGATTTGTAGGTAGGTAGATAGGTAGGTGGGTGCATGGATGGATGGATGCATGCATGCATAGATATGCATAGAATAGATAGGTAGAGAGAGAAGATAGGTAGATGGATGGATGGATGGATACATAGATATACATAGAATAGATTAGATAGGTGGAGAGAGAAGATAGGTAGATAGATAGATAGATAGATAGATAGATAGATAGATAGATAGATAGATAGATTTGTAGGTAGGTAGATAGGTAGGTGGGTGCATGGATGGATGGATGCATGCATGCATAGATATGCATAGAATAGATAGGTGGAGAGAGAGAAGATAGGTAGGTAGGTAGGTAGGTAGGTAGATAGATAGATAGATAGATAGACAGACAAACAAACAGACAGACAGATGATAGGTAGGTAAGTAGATAGATGGATATGTATAGAATAGATTAGATGGGGGAGAGACTAGATATAGACAGGCAGTTAGTTTGATGATGAAGGGACGGACGGACTCCTGCCTGCCTGCCTGCTTGTCTTTTGGAATCTCCTGGAAAAAAACCTCCTTTCCCCCCCCCCCCATCTTAAATCGGGTGGGACTGAAGCAGCGAAGCCGCGGCTGCCGAAAGAGCGCGCGCCGGTTTTTAGCGTCGGCGGCCCTCGTCTGCTCCAAAAGCCCCAGCCGCATTTAAGGCTCTGGGAGAGAGTCTCTCTGGTGAGCAAAGGGGTTCGCGAAGGAAGCCGGGGGGGGTGGGGGTGGGTTTCTTTCTTTCGCGAGGAGCGAGCCCACCTCCCCGGCCTGACCTGCAGAGAGAGAGAGAGAGAGAGAGAGAGCGAAACTGCCGGATGCCGCGCGACCAGGAGGAGAGGGGAGGGGGGAGGAGGAGGAGGGAGGGGGGGAAAACACGCTGCGAATGAAGCGTTGCCTTGTGGGCCTTGTAGTTGGAGGCTTAGAGCACAGAATCGTCTTCCTAGTACAGTAAACTACAACTCCCGACAAGCTGCGCGCGCCGCCCCTCCCTTTTTTCCTTAGCCTCGTCGCGCATCCGCTCCCGCCTGATTTTTCCCGCTTCTTTTTCTTTCCCCCCCCCTCAGGTTTTTTGAGCGGGAAAGTGATAGGTTACCTCATAACTCATCCTCTCCTTTTTTTTTGCATATAAAAATAAATAATATTTTTTTGGTACAAGCAACTAAGTGAATCCCTTCGAGTTGCTCTCCCAGAAGCGCTTTTATCGCTGTTAACCTTCCTGCCGCAAAAGGGGGTTAAGGGACGCGGCTCCTTTTCGGGTGAAGCGCGGCGGCGGCGGCGGCGGCGGTTTTGGCCGCGCTGCTTCTCCGGGGGCTCCTCCGCCTCCGTCGGGCGTGGGCAGCGCTTCCAGGCGGCGTCATCATCCTCATCAACTCCCGCGATCGGTGGCTGCTTCTCCTTAACTTGTTTCTGTGCAAGTTTCCTGCCTCCCCACCCGAAGAGGGGACGGTCCCGCATGAGGAGCCCCTTTTAAAATCCTGTGTCATGTTTGTAGATAGTTTTGGTGTTGGGAGGCTTTAAAAGAGACTTTCCTTAGTTAGCTCGGCTGTTAGAGCGAAGCTTTTCAAGTGCCAAAAAAAAAAAGGACTTTTGAAAAATAAAAAAACTATAACATGTCATCTACTTAAGATAGATAAAGATAGATAGATAGATAGATAAAGATAGATAGATAGATAATAGATAGATAGATAGATAGATAGATAGATAGATAAAGATAGATAGATGATAGATAGATAGATAAAGATAGATAGATGATAGACAGATAATAGATAGATAGATAAAGATAGTTAGATAGATAGATGATAGACAGATAATAGATAGATAGATAATAGATAGATAATAGATAGATAGATAGATAATAGATTGATAGATAGATGATAGATAGATAGATAATAGATAGATAGATAGATAATAGATAGATTGATAGATAGATGATAGATAATAGATAGATAGATAGATAGATAATAGATAGATAGATAAAGATAGATAGATAGATGATAGATAGATAATAGATAGATAGATAATAGATAGATAGATAGATAATAGATAGATAGATAATAGATAGATAATAGATAGATAGATAGATAGATAGATTATAGATAGATAGATAGATAGATGATAGATAGATAATAGATAGATAGATAATAGATAGATAGATAGATAATAGATAGATAGATAGATAATAGATAGATAGATAATAGATAGATAGATGATAGATAGATAGATAGATAATAGATAGATAGATGATAGATAGATAGATAGATAGATGATAGATAGATAGATAGATAGATAGATAGATAAGATTAGATTAGATAGGGGGAGAGAGAGAAGATAGGTAGATGGATGGATGCATAGATATGTATAGAATAGATTAGATAGGGGGAGAGAGAGAAGATAGATTGATAGATTGATTAGATAGGGGGAGAGAGAAGGTAGGTAGATGGATGGATCGATGCATAGATATATATATAGAATAGATAGATAGGGGGAGAAAGAAGATAGGTAGGTAGATTGATTGATTGATTAGATTAGATTAGATAGGGGGAGAGAGAGAAGATAGGTAGATGGATGTATAGATATATATAGAATAGATAGGGGGAGAGAGAGAAGATTGATTGATTGATTGATTAGATAGAGGGAGAGAGAAGGTAGGTAGGTAGAGATAGATAGATAGATAAGGGAAGAGAAGATAGGTGGATGCATAGATATATATAGGATAGATAGATAGGGGGAGAAAGTAGGTAGGTAGATAGATGATAGATAGATAGATTAGATTAGATTGGGGGAGAGAGAAGATAGGTAGATGGATGGATGCATAGATATATATAGGATAGATAGATAGGGGGAGAAAGTAGGTAGGTAGATAGATAGATGATAGATAGATAGATAGATAGATAGATTAGATTAGATAGGGGGAGAGAGAAGATAGGTAGATGGATGGATGTATAGATATATATAGAATAGATAGGGGGAGAGAGAAGATTGATTGATTGATTGATTGATTAGATAGAGGGAGAGAGAAGGTAGGTAGGTAGGTAGAGATAGATAGATGATAGATAGATAGATAGATAGATAGATAGATAGATAGATAGATAGATAGATGATAGATAGATAAGGGAAGAGAGAAGATAGGTGGATGCATAGATATATATAGAATAGAACAGATAGGTAGGGGGAGAAAGAAGATAGGTAGAGAGAGAGAGAGAGATTAGATTAGGGGAGAGAGAGAAGATAGGTGGATGTATAGATATATATAGAATAGATAGATAGGGGGAGAAAGAAGATAGGTAGGTAGAGAGAGAGAGAGAGATAGATAGGTGGATGGATGGACAGATATGTATAGAATAGATAGGTTAGATAGGGGGAGAGAGAAGATAGGTAGATAGATGGTTGGATGGATAAAAATAAAATTGGCACCTTCCATTACGTGGCATTTATTGGAAAGGCCAAAATCTCTGATGTCATCTGGACAAGGAAACTAAATAGATTAGCACTTATAGAGGAAATACCTGGGCTGAAAATAATTGAGTTTGCAAACTCATGGAAATCTGGAACCAGGCAATGGAAGAGCAGTCTGGTATTGTAGTTATGGATTCATCAGGAGTCAAATTCCATTCAAAAGAGGCTTTGCTTCTGTAGGGCAAGGCTTAATTAATCATAGTGACTTGGTTTATGTATTCTACCACCATCCCCACATTCCATATTTCTAGGGAGGTCTACGCATATTTTAGCCAAATGATGAAATCAGCACTCATTGTCAATGACTTGGTTTTGTATTCTGTTCAAAATAGTGACAGGCTGAAGGGGAAAAAAGAGAGACCATGTTAATCTTAGCTTCATTAAAAAACACTGAGTTAGTAAATCAATGTTTAAAATCAATGATTAAAAGCACAGAAGATTTTGAAGCAATTATTTCTGAATCTAGCAAATAATTTGCATTTTCGAATATAGTAAACAGTATTGTTGGTTTAATATAGACCTGTAAAATGTATTTCATCAGTATCAGTACTAATATATAGTAATTATTTATGACACTAACGAAGAAAGCCTTGTTAGTCTATGGTAGCAAAAAAGATTTGGTGGCATTTTTTCCGAAAAAAATTTCTATTAAAAGGCATAAGCCACTCTGATAAATTGAGATGCAGCTTGGAAATGCTTATGCCTTCTAATAAATTATATTAATCCAAAATGTTCTGCTAGATTCCTTCAGTGATTATTTAGAAGTTCCTACTTCAGACTATAACATTGTGTCAGATTCTGAGATATACATTCAAGACAATGGCCTTGTGTTTATACAATGCTATGAATTAGCCAAGCAAAATTTCAGGTGGTGTGCAAATACAGCATCTGTTTAATTTATGGATCGATATGTTATTCAATTCCAGGTAGATTAAAATATGAATGAGTAAATATGTAGCTCACTGTTGTGGGAAGACAGAAAAATGTGCCTGGATAGTTTTGGGCAGTATGTGATTGATGAAACAATGAACAAAAACTATTTTGAGGTAGGCCACAAAGAGGATGCCAAACAGTTTTAAATCACTCTGTGGCTGCTATTCTTGCATCCATACCTAAAAACCCTATCTTTTATTTATTTATTTCCAAAGGATTGTGAAATTATTTACACAACCCAATAGAGTTGTCAAATAGTTTTCTGTATTCTACTAGCATCCACATATTGAAACGGTACCCGTTGGGTAGGGGCAACAAAAATTCAGAAACCCACCGTAGTAAATTAAGTAAAATATAAGAAACTTAAGCACAATTGTAAAAATGCTTACCTGGATTTTTTTTAATTTTTTAATTGTTCAGTCACTAAGTCGTGTTTGACTCTTTGGGATCCCACGGACCATAGCATGCCCGGCTCCCCTGTCCTCCCCTGACTCCCAGAGTTTACCTGGAAATAAATCCTTCTTTGTCTAGATTAATGGTTATACTGATATATACTAAGAAATGTCAAAAATATAATGGATGGGACAACGTTGGTTTCAAAGGCAAAAGAGTATATTACGATAGGAATATAGCACTTGTTTGCTATTCTTTAAATCAGGTGAATTTTTCTGAGATTACATGGCAATTGCAAAGGACAGTTACATAATCCTGGAGAAGGCACAGCTGCTGTAACACAGCAGACAGGTGCTACATTTGCACTTTTGTGCATTTCATAGCAACTAAATCCAAATCTACAAATGCAGTGCAACTTACTCTCTATATTTATGATTGATGCCTTAGTATTAATAACCAAGCTTGTAAAACAAAAGGTATCATGTTACTTCTTTTTCCCTAAGCAGTCATGTGCTGATAATATACTAATTGATGTGTTTTCCTTTTTTTATTGTCATCAGTAAGAACTCTACATAAAATTTGCAGGAACAGTTTCTAACAAATCTATTCTAATTCTGCACGGCATTCACAAGGGACCACATTCCCCTATATCTAATAAAACATTTACAATCTTTATTTCAAGTTTAATTTTCAACTTACTTTGTTAACATTGTATTGTTTGTATTGATTAAATTACTGACATCATCCTTGATTGACACTAAGTGGAAGACTAATCAAACAATTTTATTTTCTTTTGGGTTTTTTTCCTAAATGAAAAATACTGCATCATCTCTTTTGAAACACTAAATAATTGTGCTTGTCTTGCTTGAATAATCAAAGTTGTTGATGCTGGTACTAATAACCCTAAAGTAAGCTACCGACAGCAAAAGTTACTTAGATTCTTTTAAAATTATTCTGTTCTGCATGGCAAGATTTAGTCTTAAAAAGTCTTAAAAGAAGCAATGGGTTGGTAGCATATTTTTTATTTATTCAATGCAGAAAAAAAAACTTGGCTCCTTATCAAAATATTGTGGAGTTCTTGGTGTTCTCCGATCTTGATTGTTTTGCTTGCAGATGTTTCATTACACAATTACTAAGTGATGAATTTACCTAGTTGGGTAATGAGATTTCTGCAAGCAAACAACCACATTCAGAGAGCATCGAGAACTTCACAGTTTAACCCTGAGCTACTAACATGAGCTGAAATAGCAAGTCGTCTTTGGAGTTTGGGATGAGGCAAAATTAAAAGAATCAATTTGCCAGGGAATGAATCCCACAATGGCAGTGATGGGAACTGAAGTCTGATGAACCAGATTAGGGAAGATTGCTATATATCTGGTACAATATAAAGAGGCAGACTCGCTTTCATAAAAAAAGGCTCCTTCAAAATGCATACGGCATACTGCACAGTCAGGGTTAGAGTTGGGAGAGAAAGTTGTATTAAGAAATAATAAAATTGCTTCAATGGAGATTGGCCAGGTGGCACTATTTTGTTGAGGAAAGCCATTCAGTATGAATTTGTAGGAAGATAAATATATTTTAGATTAGCCTAGGCTTTGCACTGGGTTTAACTGCATTCCACAGTTCTGTTTTAAATAAAAGCTGACATTGCTTATGTATTATTAACACTAGAATTTAGAATTCACTTAGTACAAGAAAGCTCAAAATACAAAACAGTCATTTCCCTCAAGTTTAGGAACACGTTTGGCATAATCCCCACAGCACCAAGCTTACTTCCTTATGAGAACAAAGACTGGGATTGATGCCAGCAATTTCCAGGTCGGCATTTAATAGAAATTCTTCACAAAGAGATGGATATTAAAGATAGCTGATTTTAGATCTTTAAAAAAAAAAATCTTGCAGAAGTTAATTCCAATTCAATTCTCTATTTCCTGTTCCTGAAAGCATCATCTCTGTGACAGATTTAAATCCAAGCAACTCCCACCCACACCAACCCAACGATAGCCTGTCAAAATAGGAAACAAAGAAAACAAGGTCTTTTGTCGGTTTTTTAAAAAAATATATTTTAAAATTAATTTTTTCTCTTATTTTTAAATGAACATTTGATATTGATACCACAAAAGTAGTGGTGTTGTCCTACTCAGCAACATGCTCAGATTGAAATGAAAGTGCACAGAGTAAGGATCAAATGTTTTGATGAGCAAAAAATTACCATGTTTATCTCAGTGTAAAATCTCCTACAGAGGTCAATTAAGGTCTTATGTTTTGTCCTAGTTTTTCATAAATAATAATATTAATTATAAATATTTAATCATATTAGCATGTATGCATATAGTTGCTGAAACACGTAAAGTAGATGTATAAGGCTTCACATGTTTGCTTTTCAGTCACGTTTTTATAGCTGTTCATTTCACATAGTGATTCACGTGTTGGCCAAATAAGATTCCCAGCCCCATGCACACATAACAACTGAAAAATAAGATATATTGAATTCAATAGCACTGATCTAAGCTCAAGTATACATTTGCAGCCTAATATCTAATGCCACATTTACATTATGAATAAACAATAGCAAGAAGAAGTTATTCATTTAAACTATTTTGATAACATGGGATCATAATATGGACAAAATAATTTAACAGTGTGATGTAGGAGTACCACAGAAGATACAAATGCTGCATAGTAGCATGCACTTATCATAGAATTAAGTAGTGAGAATGTATCATTTCAGCAATCAAGTCCAATATTTAGCTTAGAGAGGAAAAACCCAAATTAAAGCATTCCAAACAAATTACTATTTATGCCTCACTTGAAATATTCAAAGGATAAATAGAAATAAAGTTCTTAGGCTTTTGGGTTTGAGGGAGAAGTGTCAAGGAAATGTTGTTAATTAAACTGGTTACTGCATCAAAAGGGTCTTTTTCCTACCTGATGATAAATGATTATCACAGGAGAACTTCCAGGTCCTCTTCACCTCAGCTTTTCAAGTTTCAATTTTGAAGATCCCTCCTTTCTATTTATTCGTACCATTTACACCTTAAGAGGCCCAGATAATGATTAATTATTGAATATATTGTTAGTAAAATTCATCTCAGTTTCTAACTTATACCCTACAGAATTTTACATGACTGTTGTGTTGATGACTGTTAAAGTCCAGTAGTAGTTTCTTTATATGTTGCTTTACTCATATATTTTTTAACATCTAATCTATTCACACCTCTTACCTTTAGGCAAAGTACAAGGTTATTCTTTTAGCAAGGTTATTGTTATTAAAGTAATATTAAAGTAATATTTACACTTATATGAATATTGTAAAATTAGAATAAAGGCAAAGCATGTGTATCCTCTGTTACAGAATGAAATAAGTAACTTTCTTATTGCTACTTTTCTAGAGTAAGAGAAAGTTAGCAAATCAGACATTTATGAGCGGATCTGAAGAGATTAATTGAGTTGAGTTTGAGAGGCTGGTAAGCAAAACCACTAATGTGCATAAGGATCAGAGGCAGGATAACACATAGATAATTTAAATTAATCTCAAAAAGCTAAATAGAGTTAGGTCTGGTTGATTTTTAAATGAATGAGCACCCAAACATAACTTTAAAAAGAAAAATTGGGGGGGGGGGGAGGCAACAACAACCTTATTTGTTATTTGGCTGTCTTCATGTAACAGCCAGGTATTAAGTTTAATTTAAATAAGATTTATTGTTACCTTTGAATGATAAGCTATTCCCTCAGAATGCTTAACCTATATATTAGTAGATAAATGCCACATAGAGGTCACTAAAAATTTCCACCCAAAGTAAAATAGCACTTAGAAGAACCAAAAGCTTTTAAAATAATAGATGGGAAAGGCTTCTTATTGTCTTACAGTGATACATGGCTGGCACAGTGGTATTGATCTGATGTTTCCACCTATCGCTAGTCACATATGACCCAGTAACAAGAAGCAGAGGCACTGAAATTCTTGCTTATAAAGAAATCCTGCAGTTTTTGGAACTGACTAAAATGCATTAAGTGACTGTCAATTCCATTAGAATGTCTACAGTTTGGACTGCTAAAATAAACCATCTCAGGATTAAATTAAATTGTCTACAAACTTTAGTCTACAAACTGACTAAAGGACAGCAGCTACGTATCTTTAAAAAAATCATATAACTTTTATGTTAATATCCTTTTTTTAATAGTATTTTTCCAATTCTGTAATACATAAAGAGGTTTTCCAAAATGCTTCAGGCTGTAGGCATGGCTATTACTCTTAATTGTTCCATTACACCATGAATCCATAGAGAAAAATAATATAACATGAACGGATGGCAATTTAAATAATCCAGATTTTTTTAAAAAAAGATTTTAAAAATATAATAAAAACTATATATTTATATTTTATATATTGAAAATACAGCTTTATGACTGAAAAAGAATTAGACTCATAGCTAGTTAATGAGAAATAAAATGAATATGTTGAGACAAGCAGAATGAAATTTATTCAAGACTTTGATGAAGTCTTGAAAAAGACTGAAAATTGTTGAAAACCTCATTAGTTATAAAAAAAAGTTAGAACTGCAATTTTAGCACAGTACATTTTAGGATGATATTTCCAGGTATGAGATAAATCCATACAATATTTCCCCAACAGAATTGTATCTGATTTCCTATAAAGTAAGTCCCAATCTGCAAGCTTCAGTAGTTTACATTCACAAAAAATAAAATTAAGAAATTGAGACTTTTTTAAGCCTCAGTGGTAGAGTTTTGCACCCATACTAAACAGCTTAATATTTCTTGATCAGTAGAAATCTAAATCTTCGACCTGAGGTCCGATGATGTAATAAAAAAACAGAGAAGGTCTTTAGCTCCACAACATGCAGTAAAACAAATCTATTCATAAAAGTCAGCTATATTTTCTGAACAAGTTTACTTCATCCTATTCTCCATAGAAGACTCGGAGGTTGTGCAGCTGCTGTACGCTGTGTGCGCATGCGCAATTGGCCTTGTTGCCTTAAAAACAGGTAAGGAACGTGGATGGGGGTGGGTGGCCCAAATGAGCCACCGGTACGGTGGCCACGCCTCCTGATTACTACCAGTACAGCCGTACTGGGCCATACCAGCTGGAACCCACCACTGGTTTATACTTTATATTAAAAGCTATAGTGTGGTTTGTTTATTTTAACTTAGTGTTATATATGAATGTAACTTTTCTGAATCCATAAAGCCACAACAGAATTTGCAAAGGAACAGTAAACCAAACTGTATTTTTCAATTTGCAACTCAAACAATATTCATTGGATGTCTGTCTGCCTGTCTGTCTGTCTCTTATAATCTTCAAGGAAAAGGTCTGTTTTTCTTATCTTTAAGAAATTCAATATTCTTTTAATTTTAGGAATTTTCTTCTGCTCTTATTCATTGTCTTTTCTCTAAGCATCAAGAGCCAAAATACAATATTCAGTGTCTGCAGAAAAGCCAAGAAATTAAGATATATACACAATCATTTCCTATTAAAAAAATCTAGGTGGCCTCAGGTATATTCCTGACTTCATAGAACAATATATGCACTCTTCCTAGCCAGCCAGTCAGCTAGCAAAGCCTTTTATCTCCATCCATCTAAAAACTGGTCTTAATATAAAAACAGCTCAACCATGGAAATAATATGAATGCTGTTACTGCAATTTAGAAATTGCTATTTTGATTTAGCATTGCGTGTAAATTTGGCCACATATTGTGTTCAACAAACCATGTTTGGAATAAACTATAATTTAGCATGAGGTGTAAAACTAGTCATAGCATTCGTATCTTTTTCATGTCTTAGATGAGTATACAAGACACAGGAAAGATATTCTGAGTACGCCAATATCATTTGTAGGTACTTTCTCAATCTCTTTTTTATTGGCATAACAATCTGTACGGTAGGATAGAAAAATTGATTTTAACAACTAGAACTTACATTAAACAATAATAACAACAATAACATATTTTTATACATTTCTACTACTAATTTTTCCTTTCCATCAAATTTTAGGAGAGCTTCTAGTACAATCTGAATTTGGTAAGAGCTAATCTCTTATTCCATTGAAATAAGATGTTGTATTTTACAGTTCTAGTATCTGATGAGGCAGACTTTCCTCTGTCTTCTTTTTCTGGCTTTTAACCATCTTAACAGTTTAACAGTTATTAACATTTCCTTGAAACTCGAAGGCTTATAGTAATGTTGTAAAACTGAGAAAATATAAGAAATTTATTTTGTCAATGACTGTTGAGTAAATGAGATTAAACTAGTAAAACACCAGATTTATATAAAGTAAGTGCCACCTTGAGTTGTACATGAGAAAGAAGGTGGGATAAGAGTCTAAAAAAATTAAAATGTCTTTTTCCACTTTAAGAATACAGTGTTTTCCTTACACATGATTGCCTGCCATATTTTTAAGCATAAAATAGTTTCTCTCACATTTTTTTTGTTTGATGTTATGTTTTTAAAGGAATATCCTGTCACTGTGGAAACACAACTGCTTTATGTTGCCACTAAATTGCTTTGATCTCTAGATTAGAACTGATGAGCTGTAGCTTCCTTATGGCTAAAGGTTGCCAAAAATTACTAATGTGTGTTTCTTTTGAGTTTATCAGAACTCTAAAAGGAAGATTAATGATACAATTTAGGCACAGTTTTACCAGTTTTCTTACTGTTATCAGTTTTCAAATATTAATGTTTTTATTTGAAGCATGAAGTAAGGCAAAGGAAGCATATATTAATGGAATGTAAAATAAATTATTTTACAATCCATTTAGTCCTTATATGATCAATATTTTGAATTTTATAGTTTCTCATTAATAGGCCATTGTTCATTTCTTCCTTTCTAATACATAATGTTGCAATAGTGATACTTATAAACATGTAAACTTCCAAGAAACAAAATTGTAACAATATTTTCAAATTCATTTTAATAATTAAATGAATTAAAATTATTCAAGACCTAGGAATTGGAAAGGCTTTATGGACAAATGTAGAAATGAGAGAAAATCCCAGGAAAAATTGCTAATGTATTTATTACATTTATATCCTGCTTTTTTTTTTTTTTTGAGAAAGAGATAGGGTTCTGGGTAGTTTACACGGGGTTTCCTCTAATTTTATTTCCAGAATATAAATCTATCTCTGTGAAATTTAAGTAAGAGAGAGAGAAACTGGCCAAAAGCCACTCCATAAGTCTCACTTGAGTTTCCCTGTATCAAATTCAACACATCAACCATTATGCTAAACTGCATCAAAACCAATACTGCTTAGAAAGGCTTCCTTTACTTTAAATGGTCAAAATGCTATTTACTTTTTGGAATTTTTGCAATTTTGCTAGTAGAGTAGCTTCATGTATACATCAAATGGTGGACTTTGAAGAACCAGGATAGAAAAAAATATTGACACCTTTGAACATCAGTGCTGGAGAAGACTCCTGAGAATATCAAGGACAGCCAAGAAAACAAACAAATGGATCATTGAACAAATCAATCCAGAGTTCTCACTCAAAGCACTAGGACCAGGCTCAAATAATCATATATTGGACATTTTATGCAAAGACCTAAATCTCCTGAGATGTCAATATTGCTACAAAAGGAGATAGGAAACAGAAGTGTAATATCAGTCCAGGCCCAAACAAAAATGTTAATAAATGAGGTAATATGTTGCTGAAATCTCTAAAAAAAATTAACCTGTTCCCTTCAAAGATATCTGAGCTACTCTTTTTAAGATTAATTGCTATTACAATTCACTGATGTATTTCCAGGAATAAGAAGTATATAATATGTTTCTAAAGGGCAAATCTTGAATTACTTTTCTAGGATTGACTACCGTAGCATAAATAGAGTTGTAATCAAAATAAGACCTTCAACATTTTATGGCCTTACTATATAATAATATATGTTAGCTCATGGAAATATTAAAAAAAAAGAAGTATCTTTTAGCAAGAATCTGTGAGATCCATCAGATAGTGAATGCATTGTGCCAAAAGATTAACCTTTTCAAACATGTTTTACTATGTTACACTAATTAAACCCTTTGTTCTTATGGGAATAAGGTGTCATTCTGTAATTCTAATTGTTCTTTAGAGCATATCATTGTCTTTTTTTTCCCTTTTTGGTTATCATTCTTTCGCAGCTTAACGTTTGGAGCACAGGGGATTTTCCTGGTAGTAGTGGTCCAACAGCTACAGCAAAGGAAGAGCTGCTAAGAGAAGAAGGAGCTCCAAGCAGGCCCCGCTCATTGATTTCCTGGATGACCTTGCGCGAGCTTCTTCACCTCCTCATGCCTCAGGCAGTTCAGCTGGAAAATTGGGTAAAGAGCAGGGACTACTGGAAAAAAAAAATCTTGAGTTTGAAACTGAAATTTCCCCGTTAAGTGCCCCCCCTCCTCCTCCCACAAAGTGACTGCAGTCATTTTACACAGAGGTAATTGCTAGTGAATTGTACACCAATCATTTTCTTCAGCTTCATGGCACAAGGAGTGACATTCCATGACATGTTAAGGACTGGGGCAGTCCTGTGCATTCTTTGTGATAATTGCCTTTCTCTCGGCTGAAGTTTTAGATTCAGTTACCACGTAGCACGTATGTTAATGGGGTTGGTTTTGCTTTTCCATATGCCAATCGGAAAAAGAGATTTTAATATGAATAAGAGTAGCAATGGTTCTTCTCTTAACGGCTGGCAAACTGAATTAGGACTATGTTCCCATAACACGCTCCATGTCAGAGATTCACTTAGTCCCTATGAGTCTAGTATTACACCTTATCAAGACATAAATTCCTTTAAACTATATTTTAGATGTAAGTGTTCTTCTAAGGCATTTTTGGAATACAGTTCTTCAGTTTTGGTTACTTTCCTCCCATTGCAACATCCCACTGTATGATGGTGGCAAAACTCAGAAATCACTGAGAATACACCAAAACCTTGAAGTGACCAATTGTTGTTTTGCATAGGCTGGTGTAAGGGACTTTTGAGGTTATGACATTCACACAGATTGTCATCTTGTTAAGCTTTACCTTACGCAACAGGGATAGAGAAAGTGACTCTTGAGGTCTCGGGTAGTTGGGTGCAGAATATGAATTCCTAAATTAGCTAGTTTCCTCTCATGATGAATGCTGCTTCGCACGTGAAAAGTAGATATTGTCATATAATTATTTATTTTAATTTAAGTGATCATTGTTCTTTTGGAGCATCTATTGTTTTCCTATCTATTCATCAGCAATAACCTGATGTTTTTCAATGGATTCTGTCCCTGTTCCAAAATAACGTTGAAAAAACAAAACAAAACTAATAATGATGTAAACCAAAGTCATCTTATAGCCTTTGGATAATCAGTCAACAATTTATATTTTGTATAAATTGAAAACACTGCATGTTTTAAGTGGCCTCTCACTGGATTCTCACAAAAGCTCCATCCTCTTTCTAATTTAGTAGTATTTGTATTGGGCAAAAGCCAGGAGCTCCTGCTTATGTCAATGCATTTATATTACTGAAGGCCTGCAGATCTGACCCATTCGAACTTTGTTGGAAAATGCATGTTTCCTCTTCCTTTGAAATATTTCAGATCCATCTACAATTTGTTTTCTCATCTCTTCCTTCCCATATTTGGAGCAGGAATCACATTTCCAGAAGACCAGCTATTTTTTTAAAATCCGCCTATTCAATTACTTTCCCCCCCAAATTCTTCAGCTAGAGAGAAAGGTTTTTAAACTGCTTCCCCTTAAATCACATTCCTTTCTTAAATGGGCTTTATAGAAGTTACAGGAATAAGTGGCAAAAAAACAATCAAACATATTCAATGAATATTTTCTTGAGGGGACAGATGTTAATTAAGGTAATGATTTCAAAATGATTGTGCTTTTAAAACAAACTTTTCTGAACTGATGTCTACTGTATATAGCAAGAGTGTCAAACTTGATTTCATTGAGGGCCGCATCAGTATTGTGTTGGACCTTGGGGGGCTGGTGTGGGCGTGGCTGGTATGGGCATGGCCTGCTTGAAGTCACTTGTGTCAGGGGCGCCTGTGGTGGCTTGAGTGCTCTGCCAGTGAAAATGGCGTCCTGCTTTTGGCTTCCTGCAACCCTCTGCCAGCGAAAACAGAACTTGGGTGCCTATTTTCACTGGCAGAGCACTTGTGCCGCCACAGGCACCCCCGACACAAGTGACGTCGAGCTGGCCATATCCACCCTGGCCATGCCTACCCCATCCCCCTGAGATCAATTGCAACCTTATTGCGGCTCTCCCGAGGTCTGTTTTTGCTGGCAGAGGGTTGCAGAAGGCTGTCACAGCACAAAACGGAGTTCAGGAGGCCATTTTCACTAGCAAAGAGATACCTGTGGGAAGATCTAAGCACCTCGGGAGCCAGATCTGGCCCCCACGTCTTGTGTTTGATACACTTGGCTTACAGACTACAACCAACATGGAAAATGGAAAATAGTAGGTTGATAAAACATGAGTAAAAGGTCACCACAATCAGGGTTGTGTTCCTGCCAGTTCTAACCTCTTCTATAGAAGAGGTTCCACAAATCTACAGTGCCATTTAGAACCGGATCCAGCTCCCTTCCCCCGTCTGTCTGCACATCATCAAGATGAAGAGCAAGAGGAGGAATTCTGGGAGTTGAAGTCCAAAAGTCTTAAAGCTGTCAACTTTGAACACCCCTGGAGTTTTTTCCTAATGGGTTAGGGATGCAAGGGTCTTGCAACTTGACAGCTTTAAGACTTGCATGCTTCAAATGCCAGAGTTTCTGAGCCAACATTTTGGTTGCTAAGCAAGAGCGTTGTTAAGTGAGTTTCACCACATTTTACAAGTTGGCCACGCCCACCTGGTCACACGGTTGGCAAGCTACTCCCACCCAGTCACATGGCCAGCGTGCCACTCGCACAAAGCAGGCCACACCTACAGAAGAGGTTCTAAAAATTTTTGAAACCCACCACTGACCACAATGCTTACAAAAATAATATCATGTAAATGTTTCATCTACAATAGCATGTTTGTTGGGAAGGATGGTATTGGTGTTGATTAGAATTAATAGGTTTATTTTTGTGCTGCTACCTCTTGTAAGAGAACAACCTTTTCTTCCTGGAACTCCTAAAATCTTAGAACCACCATTCAGTATCTGTTTCTACAAAGTATGGAAAAATGCCCAAGCTTAAAAGCATTTTCTAAATGTATCCATAGCACATTCAGTAATAAATAAAAAGCAGCTTCTTCTGCTAATGGCTTATGAAATGAATTAGCATATTTGCCCTCACACATTTTATTGTAAATAAGTAATGTATTATTTTTATTGCAATCCTCAACTTTTCCAGTGCTACAAATGTTTAAATTTTCTTTTTCCATACTGTTCTTGCATATTCCTCATTTGTCACTTTTCCACCAGAAGACATTTTGAATTGGCCCCTAATCACTTGAAACCACAATCCTAGACAACGTAAACCCAAGCAAGAAAAATATGAAACAATTAAGTAATTAAGTTATTTATTGCTGCCAATTCAAGATTGCTTTGTGGAGCTGGAGAAGCCCTACTGGCAGGACAGACTTCCTGAACAAAATGGGAGTCATAACGCAATCTTGGTCTACTGATACGGAGAGCGAGCTCAGACTTTGCTTCTTTAGAACTGATAAGATTCCCTTTCATCTTTTTTTTTTATTACCCAAATGGAAAATGTATCTCACACACAGCTTATTGTTAGTAAGCGATTCTGCACATTTTCAGAAGACACTTTTAGTGATGTATACATTTGGCAGCTTAACTCATTAAGAGCTATGAGATTTTAGCATGCCTGCTGTGGGAGACAGGGTCCCTCTGTGCATTAACAATTATATCTCCTTTTTAGAATTTAGAATTTAGAAATCAAAAGTTATTGCATCCAATCAGCTGTACCGCACTAAAAGAGATATAGCTCAAAAGATTATAACTGTATTCTAAAAAAGTGAAGAGGCCCTGAAACCAGCCTTCATCCCCAATATAGTTTGGTAGTAGTAGTCTGCCTATGCCATCTTCTAGAATTCTTTCCTACCCAACCAAACAGCTCTGGAGCTCACAGACAATTCTTCCATCAACCACTACCGTAACCTGGGATAACTCTATTTAACTTTTAAGATCAATCATGCTTGGCTATCTTAGGAGTAATAGAATGACCATCATGGAAAGCTGTAGAAGGAAAGGGTATCCTTAGCTAAGAAACTTCTTTTCTAGCCTCTGCTGAAGAGTTGAGAAAAAGAACATAGCATTGCTACTTATTGTTTACCATTTGGTTGTCTCTTCTCATCCAGTTAACATTTCTTTTAAATCAGATGTGGGTATAAGATTAATCTAAACTGTAGTTAGAATCTCTCTTGATTCCACTCATGTTCTTTCATGTTTCTACTCAGATAATAAACAAGAAGACTAACTTGATTTAAACATTCTTTCCCCAATACTATGGTCACACTGGTCTAAATGAAAGTTTGTTGTTAAGTACAAAGTCATGTCCGACCTATCGCGACCCCATGGACAACATTCCTCCAGGCCTTCCTGTCCTTTACCATCCTCTGGAGTCCATTTAAGCTCACGCCTACTGCTTTGGTGGCTCCATCCAGCCACCTCATTCTCTGTCGTCCCTTTCTTCTTTTGCCCTCAATCGTTCCTAGCATGGGACTCTCCTCCAGTGAGTCCTTCCTTCTCATTAGGTGGCCAAAGTATTTGCGTTTCATCTTCAGGATCTGGCCTTCTAAAGAGCAGTCAGGGTTGATCTCCTCTAGGACTGACCAGTTGGATGGCCTTGCAGTCCAAGGGACTCGCAGGAGTCTTCTCCAGCACCATAGTTCAAAGGCCTCAATTCTTTGGCGCTCAGCCTTTCTTATGGTCCAACTTTCACAGCCATACATTACAACTGGGAAAACCATATGAAGACCAAAATGAAAGTTACTCTGGACATAGTCTTCTTCTCCACATGTTGTCATTTTCTTTCAGGTTTGGAAAAAACAAGAACATAGTAACATTTCCCAGATATCCCAACGTCTTTCCTTCAGCTCTATTAATACTGAATTGGTCCTATAATTTATGAAAGGATCAAATTCCAGAAAATTTTCCTTCCATAAAATCTCTAAAAGTAGCTTGATTTGACATGATCTGATATCTCTATTGAAAAAGATTAATATGAGTTTTGTTCTTTCTTTCTTTTTTCTTTTTTCATTTTCTAAAACCACAGTGATAAAGAGGCATTGCCGTGTTTCCCTGAAAATAAGTCAGGGTCTCATTTTCTTTTGTCCCCCAAAATAAACGCTTGGCCTTATTTTTGGGGAGGACTTATTATTTTTGATGTGCAAGAGCCTCCTTACACTCGGCCCACGGCCCGCAAATCAACTGTTCCAGAGAGGGCCAGAAATTCTGTTTCTGTTTAGAAGAGCCGAGCTGGTGCAGTGGTTAGGGTGCAGTACTGCAGGCCACTTCAGCTGACTGTTATCTGCAGTTCGGCGGTTCAAATCTCACCGGCTCAAGGTTGACTCAGCCTTCCATCCTTCCGAGGTGGGTGAAATGAGGACCCGGACTGTGGGGGCGATATGCTGACTCTGTAAACTGCTTAGAGAGGGATGAAAGCCCTATGAAGCAGTATATAAGTCTAACTGCTATTCTGTTTGTGGCACACTTTTGCCAGACCTACTTTGCAGCCGCCACTAAGAGAAGGGGTATGATAGCTAGGATTTGTAGGAACGGTCTCTGTGAGGCAGTTCCACATGGATGGCAGGTGCATGTGGGGCACATGGGGCATATTTGCCCCCCTTCCTCCAGAAAATGGCAGGGACCTGCTGCGCATGTATTTAAATATTTTAGGGAAGGGCTTATTTTGGGGGGGAAGGTCTATTTTAGTGCATGCGCTCAAAAGCCCAATTGGGCTTATTATCCAGGGAGGGCTTATTTGGGGGGGAAACAGGCTATAAATGTAATAAAGCCCATGGTAGGTCTTCTTCAAGGTACTTTTTTTTTTAAAAAAAAGAACACTTTGAAAAGGATTATCGTGTAAAAAAAAAAAGGCCAGGGGGAAGTAGAAATATAATTGACCTAATTTTGTAGAGATAATAAAAGTGAAGCCTGACCTAATCATACTTAGCTTCTTGTTTCATCCCAATCCAACAGTTCTTTCTAGTCTGTTTGTAAAATACTCCTTTCCACCTGCTGGGATATTCTGCTATATATGTTAATAGCAGTGAGAATTGCCATAAAGGCAGTCCTGGTAGGTGTTCAATTAGGCTAAAAATCAGTGAGGTTTTAGTGCTTTGTTGCTCTTTTCAACATGTGGATGGCTTTTTGTTTCCTCAAAAATATAGTGGTGTCTTCATCACAGCAAATGTGTTCCTTTTAAATATGAAACAAAGAAGTACCAGAGCAAATTGAAAAGATGTAGATGTAACTACAAAAGAGAACATCTTAAAGAGTTCATTCTTTTCCCTATGTGCATTTGTAATTCCTGCTCAGTTTCAATGATCTTAGAATGTGTTTAGAATAAAATGAAAATAAATGTTCTTATTAGTTATTTTTTTCCCTTCCCAATGCAAAGTTCTTCAAATACCGTTTCACAATCGCACATTATTAATCTGTTTGAAAACAATGTATTAATATCGCAGCCAATAGAATTGATTTTCACTGTTAGTTTTACTTATTGCCGTTCACTACTCACTGACTTAAATCCATTTGATCTTTATATTTCTCTTGTCAAGCAACTGGAAAAATAGTAATAAATAAATGAATGAAGCCCTGCATCATTTGTAAGCATTTTTCCACTATTTATTTTTAATTTTCAGTAACATTATTGCAAATAAAATAACATAAGCTGATCATCGCTATAATTAAAATTCTATTTAAAGTGATCTGAAGATCATGTAAAATCTGTTGCTATGGAAGCTGATAAAAAATGGCATGATAAGGGGAAAAAAAAGTATCTGTAAAGTTACATTATATTTGCCTTTTCCCACTGGAAAGGCCCTTAAATAAAGTCACTTTTTTATCTTTGCTTTCTGAATAAATATAAAACTGGATTTTTAGTTCAAAATCCCGATTTCAAGGTTATTGATGCCAGACTAAATTAATACAGTCTGTGCAATAGCATACAAAATCCTTGCAAAGCCAAGGATACTCCTGTATTTTGAATGCTTGACATTTGTTTTTCATCATGAACTTAAAGGTCACCAGCTACAGATGAATCAGGATACCTGCCTCAGTTTGCATTTACATGCATTTTATTTTATCCCCATGTGCATTTTTTAATCAAATCCATCACTCAGATAAAACTGTATCCTTTTATTATTTAGACTGGATAAACTAGAAGAGTTGTCAACTGAAGGACTTTAAGAAAAAAAAAAAGAAGAGTTATTTTGATTCCCAGCCCAAGTGTCAGAAACAATATTCAGTTTACTTTGGACTATTTCTTTTGTAGTGATCACTTCAGTTAAAGAGATCTGTCCACTAGCAGTCAGCTTTGCCTGGTGAATATCCATGTGATACAGTGCTGGGTTTCAAAAATTGCTGGAACCTACTCTGTGGGCGTGGCCTCCTTTGTGGGAGTGGCTTGCCACCCATGTGACTGGATGGGAGTGGCTTGCTGTCCACGTGACCGGATGGGAGTGGCTTGCCGCCCATGTGACCGGATATGAAATTATGAATTAGTACTTAGGTCGGTCCAAGAAGCTCTTCAGAAGTTAGTGGTTAGAAGCAATCGTAAAGCAAGATATGGAATTAAAACCAGAAATATTTTGTTGGCTATTTGAAAGGGAGTATAATATATATTTAATTTTACACATGTTAGCAGCTGCTGGAATTGTGTTTACACAACAGTGGAAAAACATAGATATGTAAATGAATAAATATTACAATGTGCAGGAATAAATAAACTGACAATTAAAATCAAGAAGGCTTTGAATACTTTTTCACGTGGGATTGGTTTTAGCAATTGCCAACTAACGGAAACAGAAATTAGAAATCCAAAAGTATGAAAGAAAACACCAATTATGTAAGGAAAGGTCCCTAAAATGTATAAGGAAATATTACTAGATCATTATGAATGCGTAGATAACTGTGGGACATTACACACCCACCAGTGGTGGGTTTCAAAATCTTTTGGAACATTTTTTATAGTTGTGGCCTGCTTTCCGGGTGAACCCTCTTCTAACCGGTTCGGTAGATTTGACGAAGCGGTTCCACCGAATAGGTGCAAACTGGTAGGAACCCACCTCTGATGTGATAGGAATATGAGTCTAAGTCACAACTGATATCATTGTAAGGAATTATAACACAAATATACATCACTATTTACAGTCACAGTATTCTTTACTCTCAAATGATTGGATGCTGTGAACAATCAGTAGAAACCATAAATCAGAAGCATAGCCTTTGCTTGGAATTCCAGTGCTGAGTTTCTAGACAAACAATTCATTAACACACAAACCCAAGTCATAAAGTTTTTTCAGATTGAAATGGAGTTAAATATTATATAACACAGAAGATTGTGCGGCCTTTTTTTTTGCATGTAATAGGGTTCTCCCTGACCTAATTTCAACTAGGTATGTGTGCCATTGTATAGTTTATTTGCTTTTTTAAACAACTAAATAACATTTTTTTAAAAAAAAAAGTTGTGGAGCTGATAAAACATGATGCCTTCATTTTCCTTGATTTTGTAGTGAGGGAAAAGGGTACCATGAATAATTCAAAAATAATGCTGAGACTGTTAAGATTTAGAACTGGAGAGGTCACTGCAGTTGGGAGAACGAGCTGGGAGACTATTACTATTCCACGATCTTTGAATCTCAAGGTGACATCATTATTATTTCTCTATACCATAATGTGGAGCTGCAACCAACTTATTGCAGTGTTTCTCTCTTAGGGTAAAAAGATCAATTACATACAGACCTCAAAATGTGAACTATAAGCATGGCATCCAATAAAACTCATTAACAGTCACCACAATTTTAGCTGTTACGCTTCCAGGTCAAGCTGTTTTAAAAGTGATAGCTGACATTGAAAGGTTGAATGGAGACCACTTTTTATAGTTAAAGTTTGTTTTCAAGTCAAAAACACTTTCATTAATATTTAATTTCTTATTTTTAATTATGTAGGTGCAAACTTTCCATTGGCAGAGACTTAGAACTTAGAACCTGAAGTATACGTTGTTTTTAACAGTATCTTGTTTCATATATAACTCACAGCACAATCCTATGCAGGTATAGTCCTCAGGTTACGACTTCAACTGAGCCCAAAATTTCTATTGCTAAGCAAGACAATTGTGAAGTGACTTTTGGCCCCATTTTATGACCTTTCTTTTCACAGTTGTTAAGTGAATCACTGCAGCTGTTAAGTTTGTAACACGGATATTAAGTGAATCTGGCTTCCCCATTGACTTTGTTTGTCAGACGGTCGCAAAATGTGATTATATGACTCTGGGACATTAACCATCATAAATATGGGTCAGTTCAAGCTTCTAGGGCAGTGTTTCTCAACCTTGGCAACTTGAAGATGTCTGGACTTCAACTCCCAGAATTCCCCAGCCAGCGAACGCTGGCTGGGGAATTCTGGGAGTTGAGGTCCAGACATCTTCAAGTTGCCAAGGTTGAGAAACACTGTTCTAGGGCATACAGGGAAATTATAATTATCTCTTTCTCCTTCTCCTTCTCTTCTCTTTTTCCCCCTTTCCCTAACCTTCACCCTTTCTCCTTCTCCTTGGATCTGTTCCATAAATTGTAGGACTTAATTAGATTCTACCCTGTATAATTAAAACATATCACCCAAGAAACATTTTTCTTGTTTCAGCATTGGCACCCTGTATATCTGAGGTTTTCTTTACCTAAATGTATGCACAGATGCACGCCGACATAAGAGCAATCTCCTCACAGTTTAGTCCAATCACATTAAGATAGTGAATATACACAAGCTCACTTAATTGGTATCCAGCTCTCTGGGATGGAATCTTTTCAGTAAGAAAAGAGTGAAATTTGTAGTTGGTTTCATTATTCATTGCACTATCCAAATAAAAGAATGATAAATTATGTTTTTCAAAGAGTTTAAAATGTATACTTTCCAGAAAATGTCATATGGAAGATTGATATTATACCATATGTCTGATTGCCATTTTATAGTATTTTATCTGCATACACGTTTTGATAATGTAGGCGAAAATACTGTATGTAACTCATATAACAGTCAACTGCCAAGGAGGAGGAGGAACTGGAAGAAGGGAATGAGACCAAAACTTGTGGCTTTTCTTGCAAACAAGTGGGGGGGATAGTTTTAGTTTCCCTTCCAGTTATACATAAATGATAATGAACTGTCATTTTTATTGTTGTTTGTACTGTTATTCTGAATGGAAATATTCTTTGTTTTTCTTCAAGCTTATATCTGTTTGTCCATCAGTTTGACCAATTCATCCATTCAATTTTCATGAATAATTTTATGATCCTGTGGAATTAAGGATGTGAAATAATGTGACGGGTAATCTATTTCATCCCACCTGGAAAGTCAAATAATAAAAATAAATAATTTTTGGTCATATCTTAATTTATTTCACAGTAAAATATTGTACTCAGTAGCTCTGAAAATGAAGCCAAAAAAGTTCTTGAGAAATCATATATTTGTTCTGTAAGACCTCTCTACCTCAGTAACATCATAAAAATATGTCCTACACTTGTAAATACTTTGTAAATAGGACTTAGTGGTTTCACTGATTGATCAAATTTTTCTTACATTAAATAGCACATTATCTTGTTTTGTGCTGATAGGGCAGTTTATGTCATTTTATCTTTATAGGCAGTCTTGGGAAGTTTTTAAGCACCAATTATGATTTCTTTTATGGGCTCATGAATTCAGGAAAATCTGTCATCTCCTGTGCTCCCATATGTGCCTAATTCTTGCCCTTGGTTCAAAGTCTTTTACTTCCTTGGCCCCCAAATAACCTCTTAACTACTTATGGGATTTGTATGCTGGTATTCAAACAATTGTCTTTCAGAGATGCTGCAGAGGTGCTTATAAAGACTCAACAAAGAGAAACCAACATTATCATGGACTGGAGTATCTCCAAAACTTATGGGGAGGAAGAGGCAGAGACGTCCTCGTAAACACAAGAAGTTATAAAAGAAGAAAACTGGTGAATTGGTTTCATGAATTACTCTTAATTATTAATTGTTTTTAACTGGTGAGATAAAAAAATGATAAAATACATTTGTGATTATACAATATTGAAAGCCCATTTATCCATAAATAAAGATAACCCTAAAAAAGCTTCCACGGATTAAATGAAATTTCTCCCATAAAAGTGTTCTACACATAAATGGAACTGCAAACGAAAGTGACATGCAAGTTATTGTGTGATATTGCTAATGTACTTCACAACATCATACTTCAAATATATTTCTAAAATACACAATTAAGAAGAGAATTAGCCTGAAAAGTTCCTAAGGAAGATCATAAACAATGATTAGAGAAAGGCATCATTTCTCTCTCACTGTAAAATCAATAAAGCAATAAAAATAATTATTTCAGTTCAGTTTATTGTTATTGCTGCAGACCTAACAAAAAAGATACAAAGATTTTATGTGGAGAACTGAAGAGAAAATACTTGAAAGTGACCCTGTGTTTCACAAAGTTTGTCTGATAAGCTTGCCTTTTTAGTGAAACTAATGTAGGTATACATGACCAATAACTGGACATTTTGGAATTTGCAATCCCAATATACCATAAGAGTTCTGAGTTGATGGAGACAGACATGTCTCATAAATTACAATTATAATATGTAATTAAAACTATAAAACTACCAATGGGACTTTGCTCAATAAAGAACAATAAAGAATAGGTGAGGAACCAAAATACCTTAGGAGAAGGTAATTTATAAAATACTTAACCATTCAAATAGCTGGTGTACATAAATCATCTTACATTTCAAGAACCTGTTACTCTGAATTACAAAGAAAATTGCCTAAGACTGGGTCCTCTCCTGATTCTGAAGTACTCGTGTTTCCCCGAAAATAAGACCAGGTCTTCTATTAATTTTTGCTACAAAAGATGCATTAGGGCTTATTTTAAGGTGATATATGTAAATCAGGGGTGAAATTCAGCAGGTTCTGACAGGTTCTGGAGAACTGGTTGCGGAAATTTTGTGTAGTTCGGAGAACTGGCAAATACCACCTCTCGCTGGCCCCAGAGTGGGGTGCGAATGGGGATTTTGCAATACCTGTCCCCCAGGAGTGGGAAGGGAATGGGGATTTTGTAGTATCCTTCCTCTGCCACACCCACCAAGCCACGCCCACAGAACTGGTAGTAAAAATTTATGAATTTCACCACGGCTGTAAATGTGTCCATTTGGTGGATGATCTTAACTGACGCTTATATTACAAGCATCCTGGAAAATCATGCTAGGGTTTATTTTCGGGAAAATATGGTACTGCAAACACATATGCCTGCTTTATAAGAAACATCCTATTTCTTTTCACCAGGAAAGCAAATCCACTCTGAGCTAAAATACTGAATTCCTATGTCAGGGCAAAAGACAACTGCTATGCTACACATTTGTGAATATTACAACGCAGATTTTCCCCCTTGCCACTTTGCTAATAAATCCCTTGGATGGAATTGTTACATAATAATTTGATATTTTGTGGAATGTTCACTCACCACCCCAAGATAGCTTTCTTCGTTCATTCTTTTAAATTTACTCTTTGAATCCTTGCATGGTAGAAATTGCATTAAAGTAAAGGTAAGGATTCCCCTCGCACATATGTGCTAGTCGTTCCTGCCTCTAGGGGGCAGTGTTTAAAGCCGAAGAGCCAGTGCTGTCCGAAGACATCTCCGTGGTCATGTGGCCGGCATGACTAAACGCTGAAGGTGCACAGAATGCTGTTACCTTCCCAACAAAGGTTGTTCCTATTTTTCTACTTGCATTTTTACATGCTTTCGAACTGCTGGGACAAGTAACAGGAGCTCACTCCATTACACGGCGCTAGGAATTCGAACCGCCGAACTGCCAACCTTTCTGATCGACACGTTCAGCATCTTAGCCACTGAGCCACCGCATCCCTAGAAATTGCATTACTGTAAGGGGACAAAAGAGCCACTTTGCATTGTAAGGAAGAGTAACATGCTAAACTCACATCAATTCTGCCTTACCTATACTTGATTCCTTCATCCGTAGCATTGTGAAACTGGTGGAGAAACCTGCAAAAGAAGGAACGTTTTGAAGATCAAGTATCTTAATTCATTCTATTACTGGTTTTACTCAATGTGTTTGGAACACAGCCTAGATTGGAGCCACACAATATCACCTGAACAGTTAACGACATTATGGGATAGTAGTCTCTTATTTGCCTTAAATTCCATCAACCATACCACTGGGTATTCTTAAGGTTCGAGAAAAGAAAATGATTAATTCAATGTTCAGGTGCAGGACAGGGTCAGGAATGGAACATTACTCGATTATTGTGAGTACTTGATGATGAATTTGTGGTTCGAAGCATTTTATGATGCATTCTCTCTTTTGTTATCAGGGGAAGTATGATGGTGTGACATGCAAGTGATCACAGTGTTTGGGAGCAACGTTCTGCGATGGGCTTTTCATAAAAATTAGCTGACAATGCCATGAGAATACAAGTAAATTTATAGCTTTCATACTGGTCTACCATTCCCACAGCAATTTCCAATCACTTGGGCTTTTTATTAAGTTTATTGTTCTTTTATTGTTCAGCAGAGTGTAAGCAGCAGTGAGATTACAAATAAATGTAAGTTTCACTGGGTAGGAAGCCAGGCTGGTAAAACTAGGTGAAAGAAAGCACAAATTAATTTGAATCATTTGTGATATCAACCCAGCATTGCTTGTCAAATGCATCTATACTGTCTTATAGAAGCTGAAACTGTCAAACTGCTCGTGTTCGTGTCAAAAGAGTGAAAACTCTGAAAACAAAGCGTTATTTGTACTTAAAAAAAAAAAAAAGGATTGGCAGAGAGCTTTTGACTTCCTTTCAGAGATCTGTCATTTATGTTTCCCCAGACCACTTCTAAAATTCGTCATTCTGGTCTCTCGTATCAGCATTTGCCTTGCTTGCAGCATACGAGATACGGGGCCTTGAACTTTCTCTGTGTAGTATCATTCTAATAATACCCCCAGTTTAAGACATTCGCCATGCATTTCCCTCCACTTATTTTCTCCTTGAAGAATGAATGCTTTATCATTTCAGTTAATTTCCCGACCAAGAGAGCAGAAAATCAGTCTCATCGTTCTTAATGACAGTTTTCTAAGGAGAGAGAAAGGGAGGGAAGGAGGGAGGGAGGAAAGGAAGGAAGGAAAGAAAGAAAGAAAGATAGATCAATGATTGGAAAACATAATACCAATATATGTCCTTTCTAACTGCATTACTGTATCTACTAAAAAAAAGGATTTTGTTTGTCTGGACAAACAGACGATAGCTGGTATCTACCAGCAAATCGATATGCTACATGGTTTGTGCTATTACTTAAGTTATATATAAAATGATTTCTGCTAGATGGCTCCCTGATGGCCCTGCAGTCTTCCCAGTACCACAAACAGCTTTTCATCCCCTCCTGTAACTCCCTCCTGACCGCTAGCACCAACTGCTTTCTTTGCTCCTTACAGATTTGCTGAAAGCTTTTCCCCAAATGATAACCTCAGACTGCCAAGCCTAATGGTGACAGAAAGAAGTTGGGACGCAGACAATTTAGGAACCAAAGATTTCTAACAGCTTTCAATATGAAATATGGCTGCGAAACTGATGGGCTCCCCTTCCCCCCCACCCTTTGCAGTCTTGACACTGAGGATCATTTGAGCACAGAGGTTTTCAACAACTCAGATCAGTGGGTGAAGAAGGGGTGGGTGGGTTATAAATCAGAGACTTTGCTCCCAGCCCATGGAGGAAGTAGGAAGAGTTTCACAAGTCTTCTTCTTCTTTCGATGACACCCCCACAATGCATTAAAAACTCCTTTTACAACTCATTGCCATGCAAAAACGGGACCATGAAATCAGCTGCTTTCTTGCAATGACAGCTAACTAAACCAACAAGCAAACTCAAAACACTGACGGTATTTCTCATTCAATATTGCTGAGACAGTCCAAAAGTTTTGATGTTTTGTTTTTCCTGATTTCTATTTTTTTTTCGTTTCATGCACTTTATTTATTTGCATTCCACTTTCTTTCCTTTGCGCTCAGACCTTAAATTTTTTTAAAAAAAAAAACATTCTAATTTTAACAATTATTTAATATCCTGCTTTTTCCCATGCCCCCCTTTTTAAAAAAAAAACCTGGCTGTATTTATTATATTATCTTGCAATCGGTTTGATATTTTGCTCTGCAATTTTCAAATTAGCTGAATTGGGATTAAGTGTAAGTGATTAAGTGTAAGGTGGCGCAGTGGTTAGGGTGCAGTACTGCAGGCCACTTCAGCTGACTGTTATCTGCAGTTTGGCGGTTCAAATCTCACTGGCTCAAGGTTGACTCAGCCTTCCATCCTTAAATTGCTTTAATAAAAGCAATTCATTCTACTTTTTCTCTGTGGTTCCTGGGAAAAAGAATACACAGAGTGCTCCACCAGGGGGCATCACAAGATATTTTACCCAACCTCCTTCAATCTTGTAGCCTTACTATCCTGAAGGGTGTGGGGTTAAGAAATGGTGAAGCTGTAGTGATTTGGAGTAGAAGGAATAATAAATAAATAAAATCACTGTTCCAGAGAAAATGGAGGATAAATATATAGTGGGAACAGATATCAATAAAGAAGAATATTTATAGCTTAGATTGAAATGCAGAGTCCTTGGTACTGTCTTAAGTTTTTTCTTGCAGATGTTTCATTACCCAAGCTAGGTAACGTCATCAAGAACCGAGGTGGCGCAGTGGTTAGAGTGCTGTACTGCAGCCACTTCAGCTGACTGTTATCTGCAGTTCGGCGGTTCAAATCTCACCGGCTCAGGGTTGACTCAGCCTTCCATCCTTCCGAGGTGGGTGAAATGAGGACCCGGACTGTGGGGGTGATATGCTGACTCTGTAAACCGCTTAGAGAGGGCTGAAAGCCCTATGAAGCGGTATATAAGTCTAACTGCTATTGCTATACTTTTATTTACTATTGCTCCATCATCCCATCTCTATAACACATTGTTGTCCTATAAGTCCTCTGATGTGGTTAATCACCATTAAAAAAGGTAATAATCATCAAGTTGAATTCACAGTATAAAGTTTACCAGAGATTTTGCCCCACAGTCTGGGTCCTTATTTCACCCACCTCGGAAGGATGGAAGGCTGAGTCAACCCTGAGCCGGTGAGATTTGAACAGCCGAACTGCAGAACTGCAGTCAGCTGAAGTAGCCTGCACTGCTGCATTTAACCATTGCGCCACCTCGGCTCTTGTATTAGGTTCCTAACCTAATACAAGGATATATGGATTATGAAATCCCAGTATATTTGATGGTACCATACTTGGGAGTTAGAGAGATAACTATGCAAAGTCTTAAGTACACTTATTAAGGCATGATGCCTATTCAGTTTAATGGAGAAAATTTCTTAGAGAACTTTAGTCAAAGCCACAGTATGTCAATGCTCTTTGTATTTATAGCATAAAAAAATCATTCTTCCCTGGCAGAAGGAATTCCTTTATAGATTGTTGCAGAAACGGGGGGGGGGGGGGGGGGGGGGGGGGACTAAAGCTGTAGTACCTGGCAAACATGAATATAATGCATAATTTGTCATTTTATTTACATTCTTTTTATCCTACCCGTCAACTCTTGTTTGCACCAACCCCTCCAAATACTTATTATTCATATGCTCCTATTGTCGGACTGTTATATTTCACAGTTCTCCTGCGTGTCCTTCTTATGCACTGAATCCATTCATCTTATTATAATGAATTTAATCTAAAATATTATCAGTCATTTCAACATTTGTTTTCTACTTTCTGCACAGTGAATTAAAGTAGCGCGGCGGCTGATTCGAAAGCCTGCTGCAGCCGAGGTCAGCCATTCCATTGCTTTATTGCAATTTGGATCAGCCCAAGGAGCTGTAAATTTTTGTTCATGCCTAATCTATACTGCGGTCTTGTATAAACTTGTAGATGAGTACATGTCATTGGAAGCAGTGGCAATAATTCCGACTAAGCAGATCAGATTTAGCCTGACTTGTAAGTATATGCATATAGCCTATGTTGTATAGGATAGCCCCATTGTGAAAACAAATGTAGTTTTAATCAGAACATCTAGAAGAAAAATCAATGGATGCTGAACTGCTAGAATTTGCGTCTTGGAAAAAAACACATTGATTTAAATATTTTTTTCCTGAAGTTAATGAAAGACAAGAGAAAACTTCTGTTCTGATTCCATTTCACTCCAGGAACCCTCAGACCAGTGGTGGGTTTCAAAAATTGTTCGAATCTACTCTGTGGGTGTGGCCTCCTTTGTGGGAGTGGCTTGCCGCCCATGTGACCGGATGGGAGTGGCTTGCCGCCCATGTGACCGGATATGAAGATGCCGACGACACTTGTCAGAACCACCTTAAATGACCTCACACACAGCACTGGCATGCATAAGAATAGGATGCAAACTTGTTTTTTAAAAGGCATCTTTGGTTTGCGTTAAAACAACTTCAACACACGCAATGTTCTGATTGCACCACAAACGCAGTAGTCATCCTTACCTTACACAGAAGCACTGAGTTTTATAAATATGAGCATGATAGTGTAGAATAATCATATCCAAGGACCAGTGGTGGGTCTCAAAAAACATTTGCAACCTCTTCTGAAGGTGTGGCCTGCTTTCCGTGTCCACTGGTGGAACCTCTTCTAACCGGTTCGGTAGATTTGACGAACCGGTTCTACCGAATAGGTGCAAACTGGTAGGAACCCACCTCTGCCATGGGGATGCTGCAAAGGTCACAAGCATGATAAATGGCCATAAATCACTTTTTTCAGGGGTATTATAACTTGAAATGGTCATTTAACAAACTGTTGTAAGGCAAGGACTACCTGTCTATTCTTCTGCATTTGCAATAATGCATCTGAATCTGCAATGATAAAAGAAACTGAAGAGTTTGATTGTAAGCTGCAGGGAAGGCTACTTGCTGCAGTTAGAAAGTTTGTAATAATTTGTAAAGTTTGTAAGAATTTTCAGAGGTTTGAGAAATGAATAAACCTAAAACTACAGGAAGATCTGGACCTAAAAATGCAAAAATGCAGGAGTTGGGTTTTGTGAAAAGAATTATTTTAGTACTAAATTAGGGAAGTAGAGGCACTAAAAAATCGAGGATATGAAAAAATGTCAGTTAGTTAAATAAACTAAGGAAGAACTCCATAAAGAAGAGTTAGAACAGTTTGGTAGAAATCCAAAAACAGAAAGTGAAAAATCTGGATTAAATATGTTAAATATTAAGAAGACTAAGGTAATGTCAACCAATGTGCTTACTGAAGTTATAGATAGCAATGAACCCCTGAAGCTGGTATATACCTCTCCCCCCTCCCAGTTCAAGAATATACAAAAATTCAGTGTGCTGAAGCAGTAAAGAGGAGACAATTCATGAAAAAGATCATGAAGACTAATGTGTTCATTAAAGTTTGAAACAGTTAAAGCAATGTTTCCCTCTCCCTCCCCAATGAAAAATAATGGGATTGAAAAAGAGCAAAGAGAAGAAGAAATACACCTCTAAATTACAAATTTGAGGACAGTTACTAAGAGAATCATGGTTTACCAAATGAATTAACCAATTGTTCCTGGAAGTAATAGTCTGACTGCTCCATTGAGGTAATGATAAGCAAGGAGAAATCCACATTATTTGGGCAAGCGATAAGAGCAGATGGTAGATTGGAAGAAATAACTTTGCTTGATAAGACTCAGAAAGGAGGGGAAAAAAAGGATAAATGGATTGTCAGGGTCAGAAAGACATTGAAATATCCTTGGGTGAACTATAAATTTATCACCAGAGAAAATGAACTGGTACACATTTATCCATACTCTTGCCAGGGGTTGGGGTGGATATGGAGTGTTTCAAAGACTTCAGTCAAACTTTTTGTACCTATTATTTACTTGGTTAAAGTGCCCTAAGCTAAATTGTTTGTTAATTTGACTTTAGAGAGTTGATTCCTCACAGCTCTACATAATGATTTAAATGAAACATAGTTGTGCGTTGGTTGGATGTTATCCCTGTAGGGTAGTTTTCCTTAGCTAAGGCTACTTATCGCAAACCACCTCTTTCAATATCCACCATTGGGAGCTTTCCATTGCAATCCTATGCTTGTCTAATTAGGCACTAGGTCCATTGAATTGGATAGGACTTGCTCCTGTGTAAGCTTGTGCAGAATTCTGAATGCAGCCTGAATATGACTTGAACACATGTTATAGGATGTGAATTTCCAAGCCGTTTGTAATCCATTATCAAAAACGGAACACACCAGCAGACATACACTATCTAAACATTTGCCCCGTCGATGGCATTTTTGATTAAGTAAGATAAGAAAGCAAGATGAGAACTTGAATAGAGCAATGTCTTACTTTTCAGTTGCTGATTTCAGATCCCAATTCTACGAGCTGCCTTATGTACTAAGTGGCTTAACTTAAAACAGAAATCAATGAGATTCTACGATTCCTGATTATACATTGATGACCTCACTTTAGACCGCGATCTTCTCCCCAGCTTGATGTTCTGATGCTAATTGCAAGAACCGAGCTTAGTCTTTCAACTGAAACGATGAGATGCCACTTCACGCTACGTAGTTTGATTCTGAATTTCATTTCTTTTGTGAAAAAGGTGTGATGTTCCTTTTATTGATTTGAGAAATGGGGATACTATGATAGAAGGTGACCTTGAAAAATGTGGTAAGTGGCAAGAGTGCTGAAAAGCTGAATCACAAATGGTAAGGCTAAAAGCAGAGCTCCTCCCACTCCTTTGTTGAGGTTAAAGAGCTCAACGGGTCTGTATCATCAGCTGAAGCCTTTGCTGCAACCATCAAGTGGCGTTTTTGCCTTTCAGCTTCCATGAGAAAGTGCTCAGATATGCAGAACACAAATTCCTTTAAGCACCCTCTTTGTGCAAATATACTGGGGCCCTGAGAGGAGCAGAGACTTTAAGAACTCCCTCCACAAGAGAGCTTTGATTTGCTGGAAATCTTATTTTTATTTATTTATTTCAGGATGCAGAAGGTGGCCAACTCGGTGTCCTTGAGTTAATTGTTCAATTGTGAAGATTTGATGTGATGCTACAAGGGGACTCTCCCTTGTTAGGAAAGGAGAACTCAACCAGAACTCTCCACACTGTTAGGAAGAGTAGGGACTGTCAACTTTTTGATGGCTGAAGTTCAACATTGGAAGGACCAGGGGCCAAGGCGCATAAAAATATAATGGGAAATAAATGTGTGTCTGTCATACATAGACAGGAGCATAATTTTTCTGGTTCCTCTATGGCTTTGGAGGCAGGTTGTTTGAGATTTTAGTGAATTTACCCCTACTTTACGACTTCAGTTGTTATGTTTTATAAATTTTCAGCAATTAAAGAGAACCTTCCGGTTCACAGCCAGACTGGTGAAAACATAATAATTCAACTCCTAACCAAAGACATTAGAATTATTAAGATTATATCTGAGGATATTGTTAATGCTAAACAAGTAGGTTTTTTTTTTTGTAAAATTAGAGTGTTTGAGTCCGATAAATTGAATATTTCTCAATATCAAGAGAATTATTTAGGTATTGCTCTTCAGGCTCCAATCACAATTGGTATAAGAATGAATTACTTTTTACATATGTCTTCCATTTCAATCTGCAAAAATATTTTGCTATTTTTCACCAATTGTTTCTCCTCAATCCTAGCATCACCCAGCATAGCAACATCCATGAACAAGATGTTCATCTTTCGAATAACTGTTATATCGGATATGTTAAGAAAAAGATCCCTGTTGACTTGATTCTTAAAGGCCTATGGTCATTTTTCAAAACCTTCTGCTTAATTGTCTCAATAGTTTTTACTACATTCAAATCCAAATTTCTGGTAAAGTTTCTAATGAATAATGTTGGCAACCCAGGCATGACGTTGCCTGTAGTCAGTTTGTGAAATTTTCCTGCCCGTTACCGATCAAATAATCAGTTGCTCCGTCCTTTTCACTATTAAGGCAATATTTGCTGAACGTTTGTTACATGATGAATTGGGAAAGATTGTTCTTGAGATGCTAATTTTTAAAACCTTCAGTTTCTCTGATGGTTATGTGCACCGGAAGGAGCGATGGGGAGAGTTTTGGCAACACAGCTTTTTCAGAGGGAGGCCCAGATTAGGAGACAGGGGTCTTGGGGGGGAAGGAGGGAAGAAGTTCAGGGTGGTACAACATGGAATCTCTCAGGATATACTTAGCAAGTTTAAAAGTTATAGTTCTGATTTAGCAAGATTCTGTCCGTTTGTTTCAAGTAAATAAAAGATTGAACTCAATGGAATTTCACTGTGTTGTTTCTGGGCTTAGGCCTGACAGTTTCTTTCTATAAAGGGTGCAGTACTGCAGGCTACTTTAGCTGACTATGATCTGCAGTTCAGCGGTTCAAATCTCACCGGCTCAAGGTTGACTCAGCCTTCTATCCTTCCGAGGTGGGTGAAATGAGGACCCGGACTGTGGGGGGCAAGTTGCTGACTCAATTTGCTAAAAAAAATTGTAAACCGCTTAGAGAGGGCTGAAAGCGCTATGAAGCAGTACATAAGTCTAATAAATAAATAAATAAATCTTAACCAATTCCATGTGGGATTTTTTTAATAATCTTTTCCATCTTTAGCCTTCAAATATTGATCATGCATCGGCTTGTTTTTCCAATTAAGAAATTGGTTGTCTTTTTTTTCTTTTTTTGTGTTCAAAAGTTTTATTTCTTTTAAAACAAACATTTCATCATTCCTCAATCAATAAGACATCGAAGTACAATTTTTTGTATGTCAAAATAATTCTAGTTTACCACCGTTTAGCCTAATGCATACAAGAAATTGGTTTTCAATTGCTTCTTTTCTATAGTCAGTCTTCACCTTTGTTGTTTTCAGGAGTTTTCCTTGATTGACTTCCTCTAGGAAGGGCCCAAGGCTTTTCTTAATGTAATCATTCAGGCCATGGTCTTTTTCCTTCATAGTTTTTTTTTCCACCTGTAGGAGTCTTCCTCCTTCTTCAGCTCTTGGCAAATACTGACAATCAATATTACCTTTTGGGTACAAAACATAGTGCACTGACATTAATTTTCTTACCTCCTGATCCAAGTTATTAAGTTCCATCTGAGTCCAGTTAACTTCCTGCTGTATATCAAATAACAGGGACTGTCTGGGTGTTAAGTGTTTTAATGATGTTTCCAAATTTAGTTTTGATTTTACAATTTCCCAAACTCATTTCATATATCAGGTAGAAGTAGTTTCCTTGACTTGATTTTGTAATAGCAATAACACTTATATACAGCTTCACGGGACTCCACAGCCCTCTTTAAGTGGTCTACAGAGCCAGCATATTGTCCCCAATAATGTGGATCCTCATTTTACTCACCTCGGAAGGATGGAAGGCCAAGTCAACCTTGAGCCAGTAAGAACTGAACTTCTGGCAGTAAGCAGAATTACCCTGCAAATACTGCATTTCTAACCACTGCACCACCATCAGAAACTTCAAAAATTCCTAAATACTTGTGGTCTTCTTTTGATGTTACTATTTTTTTTAATCAAATCTTCATTTTTAAACTGTATTTTATCATTTTCAACTATTTTGCCATTATTATTGTTGTTGTTGTTGTTGATCATCACACAGTCAGCCTGATGTTCAGACTAGGTTTGGCATTTGGGCCTACCTACCAAGAGTCCTTACCAAGGACCTTAAGGAGAGGTTGATATGGATGTTTGATGGTGTTATAGGTATCATTGCAGCAGTGGTGGATTTCAAAAATTGTTCGAACGTACTCTGTGGGTGTGGCCTCCTTTGTGGGAGTGGCTTGCCGCCCATGTGACTGGATGGGAGTGGCTTGCCGCCCATGTGACCGGATATGAAGATGCCGACGACACTTGTCAGAACCACCTTAAATTACCTCACACACAGCACTGGCATGCATAAGAATATGATGTAAACATATTCGGAGAGCCGAGGTGGCGCAGTGGTTAAATGCAGCACTGCAGGCTACTTCAGCTGACTGCAGTTCTGCAGTTCGGCGGTTCAAATCTCACCGGCTCAGGGTTGACTCAGCCTTCCATCCTTCCGAGGTGGGTAAAATGAGGACCCGGATTGTTGTTGGGAGCAATATGCTGATTCTGTAAACCGCTTAGAGAGGGCTGAAAGCCCTATGAAGCGGTATATAAGTCTAACTGCTATTGCTAACTGCTATTTTTTAAAAGGCATCTTTGGTTTGCGCTAAAACAACTTCAACACACACAATATTCTGATTGCACCACAAACGTAGTAGTCATCCTTATCTTTCACAGAGGCACTGAGTTTTATAAATAGGAGCATGATAGTGTAGAATAATCGTATCCAAGGACCAGTGGTGGGTTTCAAACAATTTTGGAACCTCTTCTGTAGGTGTGGCCTGCTTTCCGGGTCCACTGGCGGAAGCTCTTCTAAGCGGTTCGGTAGATTTGACGAACCGGTTCTACCGAATAGGTGCAAACTGGTAGGAACCCACCTCTTGCATTGCAAGGTAGAAGCTGTTCCGAATAAAGCTGTCTTTTGCAATTGACTGATGGCAATTTGTCAATGCCAATGGTGATCAAGCGGGTGCTCCAGTTGTTTTAGGATTGCAGCCAAGGTACCTATTACTATTGCTATTGTTGTTGTTGTTGTTGTTATTCCCTTGAGTCAGAGTTGACTCCTGGACTTACTGAACAGTCCCTGCAATTTTCTGGGCAGGATTTTTTGAGAAATGGCTTGCCATTGCCTGTCTCCTAGGGCTGGGACTAAGTGTTTGGCCCAAGATCACCCAGACACCATTGTCTAATAGAAATGAGGGGGAAGGAGATGGTGATCAGCCCCAGTAATATAGAAATCACGAACAGGGCCATCAGAATAGCAAGAAACAAGGAACTTGCTGCAGGCCACCAAAACAAAACTAAGCAAATCAGAAAGAGTGGAAAGAACAGCAATTACAGCCTGCGAGATGCAGGGGATGGAAACAGAAAAGCTGTGGGAGGGACAGAGGTTGCAACCTGTGGATCAATGTTGAAGGGGAAAGACTGCAGGCCATCACAGCAGCAATAGTATAAGCACCAGAGAGAATTGCTTGTCAAGGCCCTTGAATAAAAGCTGTAGGCCTCCGAAGCAGCAGGAAAGCAGAGGATTCTGTGCAAGCAGAACTTGAGGCTTCACAACAATGAAAAAGAGATATGAAACAGCCATTGGGCAGCTCAGGGTCAGGACCAATGACTGGGGATGGCGAGCGAAGAGGTGGAAAAGGTGGCTGGGAATTTTATTTCTGATCAGTGCTTGTTTATTTGTTTGTCTGTCTGTTTTGTATGGCTCCATCTATCTGGTCAGTAGATTAATTTGTGGGTTAATATCAAAACTTTGAAGGCTGCTCATTTTCAAGTCTATTGTCAGAAAGAGGCTCAGGGAGTTTGAGCATCCTTGCCAGGTCTGACCTGAATAATTAATATAAGAAAGCGCTGAAGCTGTAGAGTTGGTTAGATAAATGGTGTTTAGATATTTTGGAGAACATATAGAGCCGTGGTGGCGCAGTGGTTAGAGTGCAGCACTGCAGTACTTCAGCTGACTGTTATCTGCAGTTCAGCGGTTCTAATCTCACTGGCTCAAGGTTGACTCAGCCTTCCATCCTTCCAAGTTGGGTGAAATGAGGACCCGGATTGTTGTTGGGGGCAATATGCTGACTCTGTAAACCGCTTAGAGAGGGCTGAAAGCCCTATGAAGCGGTATATAAGTCTAACTGCTATTGCTATATTGCTATTAAATTAAGAAACAATTATGAATCTATTTATTTTAAATATTTGTATCTTGCTTTCTAGATCAAACCCCTCCTGTAGGTGATTAGTCCTCACAAATAAATCTAATAGATACTAATAAGCTAAACAAGCAAATAAGTGAATATTGTAGTAACATTAACAGAAAACATGCAGAAAAATTAGCCCAAGTGATGGTTTAACCCTCAGAAATTCTTCCGAGGTGGGTGAAATGAGGACCTGGATTGTTGGGGACAATATGCTGACTCTGTAAACTGCTTAGAGAAGGCTGAAAGCCCTATGAAGCGGTATATAAGTCTAACTGCTATTGCTAACTCATTAAAATGTGTGTTGTGTTCTACAATGGCTTAAAGGAAAACAGGATTTAAAATTCCCCCAAATAATAATCATCAACTTTCAACTGTTTAAAATATTTCGCATCTTGTGTCTGGGGGAAAAAGAATCGTTTTTAAATGTTTGGAACTGCAGTAGTGTTTTTTTTAAAAAAAAATTATTTTCCATGCTGGTTGTCATATAAGGTTATGGGTTTGATGTTCTCAGTGCAATTTTGATGAACAGCCAAAACTAGCATTTAATATATGAGAAAGTTGGGGGAGCAGGGAGAAATTCAGGTTTTTAAGAATTTGGCTGGGTCAGAGTTTAGACTGAAAATTACTACTTTCCATGAGACATACCTCTGGATAAATTTAAGTATAGCCAGGACTGCATAGAGTTGCATTTCTCTGTTAAAATTTTCCTCTAAGTATTGGAACAAATTTAATTCCCTTAAGAGAAGAATTCAAAACAACTTCTCCAAGTCACAAGCTGTGAATTTTAAAAAATGTTAAAAAATACAGTAACTTTTATTGTTTTCACATAACACCAAAAAGGCTTAAAACATGCACTGTTCCTACAATCTAAAGAACAAATACCCGATCAACTCTACCTTAATCTGTCTAACATATGTAAAACCAGCCATACACTGGCATAAGTATCTTTGTGCCTAAATATATGTAAACATTCAAAAGATGCTTTTAATGTATCCCAGCGACAGAATTGGGATCTTCTTCTTACAAATATTATGGGAAGATTTTAATAGTAAATATATACACCTCTTACATATTGGTTAGTTGCCATATGAGACTTAATCTTAAAGCAATATCATTAAAATATATTTGGTTAGAGTATTTTTTTCACATGATCAGTCATCTCTTGACAATCATGAGTTCTTGAAATTCATGATTATGAGATCTGCCTTGCCAAACTGGGACTCAAACAGCATGCTTATCAAAACAAATAGTATAAACTTGGCAAAGACATCCCTTTCTCCTAGCCAATCATACTTTTATTTCACATAGACAAAAAGAAACCCCTCAACCTCAAGACTTAACTTTGTTATTGTGCCTAAAGAAAAACAACATTTCACACAGCATTGCTCCATGCTTAAGCCAAAGTCAACGAAAGGTGGTCCTTTTCCATCTGAAATGATAATGGACGTATTCACAGAAAGTTCATGATGTTCATGACTTTTTTTTCTCCCTTCTGTTACTCCTTGTAGCACCTTTCTTCCCAACATGCCAATTGCTTGCTTGGGGGATAAGGTTCCAAAAGAAAATCATAAACACATTTTGCCTTGTTATTGCTCTTTTCTGCATGTACAAGAATGTTGGAACTGGAATAACCAAAAAGTGAACTTTATTAAATTGGGAGCTGTACCAAACACCGTCCACTATCAATTTTCAGAACAAAGGAAAGGGGATGGAGTGAGTGGCTACAAATAGTTCCTCTCTCTGACATCCCCCCATTTTATTCTGTCAATATTTAAAAATAATTGAAGCACTTAATGCTTTTATTCTTATTTCTTAACGTTATTGTAACTGCTTCAACTTTTCCCTGCAATGATAGCTGAGTTTTGTCTTCCTGGATTAGTGGCCACATGACTGACCTTAATCAACCAAGAACAGTATTCCGATCCCGAATTATGTTATCATTTTATATGGCTATTTAAATTAAGTGACAATCAGAGGTGGGTTGTTACCGGTTCACACCGGCAAAGAACTCACGAAGCGAACCGGCGGTAAAACTGGCGGTAACCTACCTCTCGTGACAATATCATATTTGCTAGAATTTTGAATTTAGGGAGTCGGCATTTATTACCTGCTTTTGGATTTTGTTATTCATAGTGATCATTACTAACTGGATAGTGCCCTTATGAGACTGGGAGAGTCTGAGAAATGTTTCACAGTGAATTGGAAATTGAAGCTGAGCTTGTAGTTTCATTGGACCTCGCGTTCTGTATGCTAAATGTGGCATTACAGAATTGTATATTAGAATTAAGTATGTCAGATACCAAGGCTGTCAGACTCAGGGATTTGTTAAGGAGAGAACCTTCTCATTCTTCTGGCAGGAAAAACTATCAAATGAGACTAGGGAATATGGGGTTGGCTTTGCGGTTAGAAACATCCTACTAGGGTTCATTACGCCACCTGCTACAGGAAGTGAAAGAATTCTATCCTTGCAGCTCCACTCATTAGCAGGAATGGTTACTCTTATCAGCGCATATGCACCAACATTATCATCTTCAGCAGAATCCAAAGATAAATTTTACGATGATCTGCCTGCTACTATCAAGAAAATCCAGAGGTGGGTTCCTACCAGTTCACACCTATTCGGTAGAACCGATTCGTCAAATCTACCGAACCGGTTAGAAGAGGTTCCACCAGTGGACGTAGGAAAGCAGGCCACACCTACAGAAGAGGTTCCAACATTTTTTTGAAACCCACCACTGGTCCTTGGATATGATTATTCTACACTATCATGCTCCTATTTATAAAACTCAGTGCCTCTGTGAAAGGTAAGGATGACTACTGCGTTTGTGGTGCAATCAGAACATTGCGTGTGTTGAAGTTGTTTTAACGCAAACCAAAGATGCCTTTTAAAAAACAAGTTTACATCCTATTCTTATGCATGCCAGTGCTGTGTGTGAGGTAATTTAAGGTGGTTCTGACAAGTATCGTCGGCATCTTCATATCCGGTCACATGGGCGGCAAGCCACTCCCATCCGGTCACATGGGTGGCAAGCCACTCCCACCAAGGTGGCCACACCCACAGAGTAGGTTGGAACAATTTTTGAAACCCACCACTGTCTAACAGGTCCACTATTGACATGGTGTTTTCCCTTAGACAGTTGCAGGAGAAATGCAGGGAGCAAAGACAGCCGCTTTTCACAGCCTTCATAGATCTTAGGAAGGCTTTTGACTTGGTTAGTAGGGAACGACCTTTATAAAATTCTCCCCAAGATTGGACGTCCATCTCAGCTCCACAACATCATCAGGCCCTTTCACGAGGAAATGAAGGGGCACTGTAGCTTTTTATGGCTTAGCATCAGATTCCTTTGACTTCGAAGTGGAGTGAAACAGGGGCTGCGTCCTCGCACCAACTCTATTCGGGATCCTTTTTTTGCCGTCCTACTGAAACATGCCTTTGGAACTGCAACAAAGGGTGTTTATTTCCGGACCAGATCAGATGGAAAACTCTTTAATCTCTCTAGATTGAGAGCAAAGTCTAAAGTCCAGCGGAAATGCTTATGGGATTTCCTCTTTGATGACGATGCTGCCACCGTGACCCGTCAAAACCGAGCTCGACTAAGCTGCGCCCGATTAAACCATGTCGCTGATGTCATCAACAGGGCGACAACAGCCAGCGCAGAGAAAGAAAGGCCCTTTAAATAGCGCTTTGAAAGCAAGCCGATTCAACTTAAGGTAAGGGTTAGGTTAAGGGTTAGGTTTAGGGTTAGGTTTAGGGTTAGGGTTAGGGTTAGGGTTAGGGTTAGGATTAGGTTTAGGGGGGTTAGGTTTAGGTTTAGGGGTTAATTTTAGGTTTAGGGTTTACAGCGTGCTTCTGTCTCCGCGCTGTTGTCGCCCTGTTGATGACGTCAGCGACATGGTTTAGTCGGGCGCGGTTTAGTCCAGCGCGGTTTTGTGATGGAACCAGCTGCCACTACTGCTCACTTGTGGACTGTTTTAGCAAGGCCTGCCAAGACTTCGCACTAACAATCGGCCTTTAAAAAAAAACACAAGTCATGTGTCAGGATGTCGCTTCACCTCCCTGTATTACAATCTCTGCACAAGAACTGGAGGTCGTCCATGACTTTGTGTATCTCACCTCAACTATCTCCGACATTCTCTCTTTAGATACTGAGCCGAGGTGGCGCAGTGGTTAGGGTGCAGTACTGCAGGCCACTTCAGCTGACTGTTATCTGCAGTTCAGCGGTTCAAATCTCACCGGTTCAAGGTTAACTCAGCCTTCCATCCTTCCGAGGTGGGTGAAATGAGGACCCAGACTGTGGGGGGCGATATGCTGACTCTGTAAACCGCTTAGAGAGGGCTGAAAGCCCTATGAAGCGGTATATAAGTCTAACTGCTATTGCTATTGGTAATAAACGTGTTGGTAAAGTGGTCACCACATTTTCCAGACTTACAAAGAGCGCATGGCTTAACAAGAACCTGACGGAACATACAAATATCCAGGTTTATAGAGCCTGCATCCTGAGCACACTCTTGCACTGCAGTGAGGCTTGAACCCTTTATGCAGGGCAGGAGAGAAAGCTGAACACCTTTCATATGTGCTGTCTCTGACGTATTCTTGGCATCACCTGGCATGAGAAAGTTCCAAATTTCTTGGAAGCTGCTACAATTTCTGGCACGTATACACTATTGAAACAGCAACGTCTATGCTGGCTTGGGCATGTTGTGAGAATGGCTGATGGTCGGATTCCGAAAGATCACCTGTATGGAGAATTATTGCATGGAAAGCACCCCAGAGGGAGACCACAGCTGCGATGTAAGGATATATGCAAGAGGGATCTAAAGGCCTTGGACATAAACAGCTGGGAATCCTTGACCTCTGATCATTCAGCTTGGAGGCTAAAGACGCAGCACAGCCTTCTCCAATTCGAAGAGACACTTGTTCATCAGGCTGCGGCAATGAGGCAGACCCGGAACTAGTGAAATCTGGGGGTTGGGCAGGAGACAGAGTGTATCTGCTCTCTGTGTGGAAGGGATTGCCACTCACAAATTGGACTTTTTAGCCACACCATAAGTGGCTTGGCCTCTCAGTATTGATGGGAATGTCCTTAGAAGTTCCTTGATTAGACTGTTGTTTGATTCTTCGTACTATCATGTAGACGATGTGAAATTGTTTCTCAGAACTGACAAGGAAATTCTGGGGGGGGGGGGGGTTGAAGTCCACAAATCTTAAAAGTTGCCAGGGTTGAGAAGCACTGCTTTAGAACATCATGTCAGTGATTTCTTACTTCACTAAGAGGAAGAAATCTGAGATATTTAATTACCATTTCCTGTGATACCTTCACCTGCTTTGCGCAGTAAAAACAAGCATCTTTGGTGCATCTGATCAAGATGGAAGAAGGACACGTCTCCCTGAAAGAAGGGGCAGAAAATAAGAAAATAGTAAGACAATTAGGCTCACTGGCTGTTTAGTGAATCTTCCATCAAAGAATGATTCTAGAGTTATGGAACTTCATTAAAGCCAGCATTGAAGATAATCTTAAATGAATCTAAATGTGATAAAGCAGTTGTACAGCTCCATGCTGAAAGGCAAATAAAATAATGGAAGCAGATGGATTAAAAATAAGATTACATTTTGTAATTAAAACCAGATCACAACCACATGTGTTGGTTTATGTTATACCTCTTTCATGTCTGGCCACAAGTCACCAAAACTTGTGGGGATAAATCAGTAATCAAATTCTTCTCACAGGGAGAAGCTCACTTGTTTTTCCTTCCGAATATTATTTATGTCCATAAATATAGAAAGGATGGCTTATTCTTAAATGCCCTTACCTGCACTTTAATTGTTGTAATAAGAGACTTCATTGAAAACAACCTATCTCAGCTTTGAACTTAATATGCACATAATCTCAGCTCTGAACTAAATATGCACATAATCAAAAGGTTTTGCAATGCAATTATTAGTGCACAGAATACACCCTGTTCAGAATATAATTCATTATCTTTTTGAAAATACAGCAACATACAGTGTAGCCTTATGAATAGCTATTCGGAACTTATGCCCAAGTAAGCATGAAGAGAATCTGCCCTTAAATTCCTAATAGTTTCAGACAACAATATTTCTGATCCATTATGAAAGAAAAATTAGTAAGATCTGATACTACCACATTTTTTTTTTTTAGAAAAAATTATAATTGTTTCTCAAATTACTCTTCTTTTTCCTTGTCTGGAGTCAGATGGCCTCTTATAATTGCGGTATCAAATCTTTGCCTCAATTTTCAACTGCAGGTGATTTCAAATGATTAAAGATGCACAACAGGGAATAAACAAAAATGCTTACATGCAATTATTTTTAATTAGTATTTGGCTATAAAGTGTATGCCTTCATAAAAAAGTCTGTTATTCACATAAACATCTGTTACCATACACACAAGGAAACACACTGTAAGTCTGTCATCACATCACCAAAACAGAAAATACTAAGGAAAGCCAGACAGGAAAGCCAACACTTGGAGTTTGAAACAAAAGATATCAGTATAACGGTCAAAACAGACACTGGACCACACCTTTTCAATTAAGGCAGTTGACAATCAAAGGAAGAACTGTTGCCACTGGAATTATACATGAAAAAAAAAGTTAAAATAGATGGAATTATTTTGGGGGGAAACAATGGAATTCCACAAGCTTATGGCGATTTCTAGCCCTTTTACTAATTTTGTACTTGTGCGCATAATCAAAAGCTTTCCTGTTTGTGTATATTCATCCATTCCTGTTTTTTTTTATTAAAAAAAAACACTAGTTACTGCACATTAAAAAGAAATAGCTTACACTGTGACAAACATTTAAAACCCCCGAGGACTGTGTTTGAACCATATCCAGAAGTGGGATGGGAGGGCAGCTGGGAGAAGAGATATTTCAAAACATGAGTCATGCTCGGAGCTACAGTGGAAGTGTCTGTGGGAACTCAAAGCTGAAAGTGATGTTCAGTAGGAAGCACAATCCTGAGAAATGTGGTTTTTTTCGGTGGCTAGATCAACAGTGGGATATGATTTGCAGAGATGGAGGAGGAGACAGGCCAAATCTTTCCAGATCATTTTAGTTTCTTGTATTGTGGTCAGGGCCGGATTTAGATGAAAAGAGGCCCTAGGCTATTCCACTTATGAGGCCCTTTCACCTCCCATTTTTAAGTTTGTAAATTGCATGAGACACAATAAAATACATCATTACTGTGATATATATCAATATATATAGCTGGCCTCCCGATGGAGGGCGGCTCTGCTCTGTGGCAGTACTGCAGGCCACTTCAGCTGACTGCTATCTGCAGTTCGGTGGTTCTAATCTCACCGGCTCAAGGTTGACTCAGCCTTCCATCCTTCCGAGGTGGGTGAAATGAGGACCCAGACTGTGGGGGCGATATGCTGACTCTGTAAACCGCTTAGGGAGGGCTGAAAGCCCTATGAAGCGGTATATAAGTCTAACTGCTATTGCTAACTGCTATTGCTATACTAGATACACTTTTAGAACTGCTTATTATCCATAATGTTTAAACATTTCCCATGGATGACCCTAGAAAATTTCTGCTGTAGCTATTCACCCTCTTTTTGTCAGAATCACAGATGTCAATACAAACTTTCTATCACCCCTCCCTCCGTTTGTCTGCTGGGAATTTGCCATGTCTCCTATAGTGCCACATACCCCAAGGAAAGCTCAATATATCATTTTATTTGTATTAAAAAAAACCAATAACTTTTATCAATCATGTAACATTTCATAAAGAGAAGACAATCCGGATGTACCAGCCATTGAACAACACTGTGCATTTATTTCAAAAGTGCACAGCTCAACTATTCCGCCAGAAACTTCACTTTGCACCCTACCTCAAATCTTTGCACACTATTTGTATCTCTCTGTAAGATTAACAATCAGAAGTAGCCGCAGTTTTGAGGTTTGCAATTCTCTGGTGTAGTTCCTGAAGATACAAGTTGTGAATTCATCCAACTAATGCCAGTGTCTTTGTTTACTGTCAGAATGTTCCTCTTGGAAAGCTGGAGACTTTTCATCCCTATGAGCTTATTTTGTTTTATAAGTTTTTTTTTCTTTAACCCCAGTCATCCTCTTATCTGAATAAGTGAAATTCTGAAACGCCCCCAAATTGCCAAGTGATAAGAATGTCCCCTTTGCTTGAAAGCCAGTTGGAATCAGTTTTAACTCGGGATGATTTACTAGCCGCCTCCTGCAGATCTGCATTTCATATATCTTCCAAAGTGTCAGAAATATGAAAGGCATACATAATGTGAGGGAAATAGCCTAGTTCATTATTATCGTTTTATTTATTTAATGATAGAGTTTTTAATCAGGAGCAACAGACAGCCGAAATTGTTTATTGCAATCATACAAAGCAATCATAAATAAACATTGTAGTAGATTAAAAGCGTACTGGAAAACATCTGACAGAAAGAAAAACCCTGGTAAGACTTCCATATAGAAGAGGCAGTGTCCACAAATCAATTGACAAAGAGCTTTTCAAAGGAAAAAGTTAGGAGAAGGGAGACAAGACAATCTCCCTCTCTCTCTCACTCTCTCTCTCTCTCTCTCTCTCTCTCTCTCTCTCTCTCTCTCTCTCTCGTTCTCCCCCCTTGCTTTGTGGGTGTATCAAACAAGGTAGATTTTATTTTTTTGGGAAAAAAATTAAAATCCATTCATAGCCAGGCTCCAATTATATTTTTCAGCTTACTGAGAATACAAACTCAGTGGAATTTTTCCCAAAGTGCCCTGCACAGAAAGAAGGCCATCTCTGAATTGAGTCCTACATCTATTTCCAAAGTTTCGGATTATCTCTAAAACAACCACTTCTAATTTTAATGCAGGGAAAATATGGGATTTTGATTCAATGATCCAGTGGAATGGTGATCATAGGGAAATTAGAAGTCTTTCCCTTCTAATATCAATAATTGTATTTTTGACATTTCTAATGGTTCAATAGTAGAGAAAATGTATAGCTCTGGTTGAGTTTATTGGTGTTCTCTGAGTCCACTGTGTCTTGCAGTCATTTCCTTTCTAACATAACCATATGCAGGGTCTGGAGTAGAGATTTGATTTTGATATTTTGGTCTAGTGTTTAAGCAGGAGTTCATGAGTTCAAGTTCCCCTGTAGTCATGAAAACTGGCTGGTCAATTTGGCCCAGTCACTTTCTCAGCCCAAGGCATTTCATAGAGCAGTTGTGGGAAAAACAGGAGGTTTGTTAGATATGTTTATTCCCTTGAGTTTTTTTAAATAAATATACAAATATAAGAGAGCCGAGGTGGCACAGTGGTTAGAGTGCAGCATTGCAGGCTACTTCAGCTGACTGTTAGCTGCAGTTCGGCTGTTCAAATCTCACCAGCTCAGGGTTGACTCAGCCTTCCATCCTTCCGAGGTGGGTGAAATGAGGACCCGGATTGTTGGGGGCGATATGCTGACTCTGTGAACTGCTTAGAGAGGGCTGAAAGCCCTATGAAGCGATATATAAGTCTAACTGCTATTGCTATTGCTACCTGGGATAACTTTTATTAACTAGCTAGATAACTTTTATTAACTAGCTAGATAACTATTAACTAGCTAGATAACATATTAACTAGCTCAAAGCCTTTCGTCCTTCCGAGGTGGGTGAAATGAGGACCCAGACTGTGGGGGCGATATGCTGACTCTGTAAACCGCTTAGAGAGGGCTGAAAGCCCTATGAAGCGGTATATACGTCTAACTGCTATTGCTATTGCTAAATGCAAGGAAAGAAAAGAAAGTAAATAATATATATAAGATGCCTAAATATAGGTTTTAAATTCCAATGTCTCATTTAACTTACAGAAGATTTTTAAAAAATGAAAATTTAAAGATAACAACTATAAGATAACAAGTATACCAGAGCTTCAAATTTTGGAACTGAATGGTGACTTCTTTAAAAGATATATAAATGAAATAAACCTTTAACCTTTAACCTTTAACATGTAAAACTAGGATCAATGCATAAATTTCTAGAGCGAATGAAAATGGAGGGTTGGAATGTCAGCACTCTAATTTCAGGCTGATCAGTTTCCCACACAGATCCTGTGTCACATTCTCCACCCAGATCATTGATATTGGGGTTTTCCTCACAGCCTATTTATGTTGGCACAAAGACACTCCATGTACTGTTTTCTGGAGCATGTACTTCATCTTGTAGCATCATAGAGGCTGGAGCTGATCCAAGGTGTCTTCACATGAATGTAATGTTTTCCCTTGGAAAATAGAAGGCTTCTTATCTGAAAGTTCATGTCATGTGAATATAGCAATAGCAGTTAGACTTATATACCGCTTCATAGGGCTTTCAGCCCTCTCTAAGCAGTTTACAGAGTCAGCATATCGCCCCCAACAACAATCCGGGTCCTCATTTTACCCACCTCGGAAGGATGGAAGGCTGAGTCAACCCTGAGCCGGTGAGATTTGAACAGCCGAACTGCAGAACTGTAGTCAGCTGAAGTAGCCTGCAGTGCTGCATTTAACCACTGTGCCACCTCGGCTCTTTTTAATATGACAGACCAGCTGATATGCTGTAAGACCATCTCCTTCAATCTGTGCTGCTGTGTTTTTTCTGGCTGCCAGAAACTCTTCTGTGGTGCTTTGAAATTGACTTCACCATACCTGGTTTAATGCATGTAATTGAAAGGGTAGTAGAAAATATTTCTGTGCTGCTGTGTTTTTCTGCGCCTCCCACTAGCCTGCTGATGTTTGGGTCTCTGCTGCGCATGCAAGAACATGCACACATGCACGGGGTTGCAAGTGCATGCATTGGGGGGGTCAGAGGGGTGTGTGGGGCTCCCCTGTGCCCTGTTTTTTGTTTCAAGAGGCTTCAGGGAGGCATGTGTTCCAAAATGGAACATGGGGAATCATGCGCATGCATGGAGTGAGCATGGGGTGGTAATGCACACACGTGCATGGGCGGGGTGCATTGCAATATGCAATGCACATCGACACAATTTTGGCACACAAGGACAAAAAAGTTAGCCATTACTGTCCTATTTTCTTCTGGGGCTGTGGTGATTATAGTAGGTTCGATGGAGGAAGATGCTGAATAGGTTTTAGAAAATATTTTCTAGCCTTGATCAGTATCTCCATTAGGTAAGTGGATAAAGAACAGAGGTGGGTTCCTGCCAGTTCACACCTATTCGGTAGAACCGGTTCGTCAAATCTACCGAACCGGTTAGAAGAGGTTCCACCAGTGGACCCGGAAAGCAGGCCACACCTACAGAAGAGGTTTCAAACCTTTTTGAAACCCACCACTGGTCCTTGGATATGATTATTCTACACTATCATGCTCCTATTTATAAAACTCAGGGCCTCTGTGAAAGGTAAGGATGACTGCTGCGTTTGTGGTGCAATCAGAACATTCCGTGTGTTGAAGTTGTTTTAACGCAAACCAAAGATGCCTTTTAAAAAACAAGTTTACATCGTATTCTTATGCATGCCAGTGCTGTGTGTCAGGTAATTTAAGGGGGTTCTGACAAGTGTCGTCGGCATCTTCATATCCAGTCACATGGGCGGCAAGCCGCTCCCATCCGGTCACATGGGCGGCAAGCCACTCCCACAAAGGAGGCCACACCCACAGAGTAGGTTCGAACAATTTTTGAAACCCACCACTGATGAAGAAAGAAGAAAAAGGAAGATCAAAGGCAGGATTAAGATAAGGACGATGATTCCCATTTTACATTTCTGTCAAACATAATTGTGGGTTTAGTTAGGTCTTTCCTATGCTGTTACCTTATAGATACAGTATATTGGACTTCAAATCCCAGGATCTCCAGCCAACATGGACTCATGAGCTTCTTGATTTATGATGACAAATCCTGAAATTACATTATTCATCCAGCATGTTTCATTTAACAGTCTCTTCATGTGAGAGGTTATATGTATGTGTGGTTGCAATTTAGTAATAATCATTAGAAGCAGACAATTTGTGACCAATAGTTGCTGAATTTTTTCCTCTTACATATTATTTTCAGTTGCTAATAAGATTCAAATTACTTTTTTCTCATTACTCTATAAAACTGTGCTTTTCCCATTGCATCGCGAAAGAAAGTTCTTTGTTTATTCCACTCATATTTATATATGTGTCCATCCAGCTGTGATCTGACTTGTTTTATGTACCATGTGTTGCTTAAATGAATAGCAGTTTTTCAGTTTTATTTCCAATTTTTGCATGCAGTTACCCAACCTAGATATTATTCCAGCTGTTAAGTGCATTTCAACCCCCATTATTTTTTTTAATCATCCACTCTGAAGGCTTGATATTGTGGCTGTTGTTTATTATTATTTTATCTTCATCACAATCTGACATTAACTAACAAATGTTGCAAATGTCAAACGACACAAGGATAGAAATCCAAGCGTGCTCATTGTACCACAACTCCTGCCGGGGGTGGTTTTATTCTTAACAACAACAATAATTATCTCATAAACTGTACACTATAAATTGTCGTCCCCCCCCCCCCGCCACACACATACAATAATAATGCCAGAAGACAAACCTCAACTTTGTCACTAAATTTCTTGATCGAAAAAAAAAATGTGCAGAAACATGGGATTAATGAATTTGCTTTGGCTATTTATATAGGAATAAAGCTTAAATAGGATTAAATTACACATGAGTTATAGCAAAATACAAGATTGATATCCTCATTTATTTTTACTGTCTTACATTTTAAAGGTGACTAATCTAATTGGGTTTTTTTTTCTTTTGTTTCTTCATGAAAGGCATCATCTCGTAATACTTCATAAAGGTAATTATTTACTTATGACAGAGAAGCAGTAATAGTTAGTAATGCCTCCCATAAATTTATAGAGAGAACCATACAGCGCGTAGAGAAAGTGCAAATGTATTACTGATCTGAATGATTTCAAACCGAGCTGAGAAACAGATTTTCAAGAGTGAATAGATTCACTCACCTCTAGGAATGTAAAATAATTTAGCCACAGTTTCAATTGTTGCCCTTCTCTAACAGACTTTTAAGAATCATGGACATTGCCACGAGATGAAATCTGGAGAGTGTTTACTTTTGCCTTATCAAAAATTGAAAGAAAAAAACCCTGAAAAATTGCATTGCTGAATACTGCATGTGGATTTATTTATTATCTATCTATCTATCTATCTATCTATCTATCTATCTATCTATCTATCTATCTATCTATCTATCATCTATCTATCTATCTATCTATCTATCTATCTATCTATCTATCTATCACCTATCTATCTATCTATCACCTATCTATCTATCACCTATCTATCTATCACCTATCTATCTATCTATCTATCTATCTATCTATCTATCTATCTATCTATCTATCTATCTATCTATCTATCTATCATCTATCTATCTATCTATCTATCTATCATCTATCTATCTATCTATCATCTATCTATCTATCTATCTATCTATCTATCTATCTATCTATTATCTATCTATCTATCTATCTATCTATCTATCTATCTATCTATCTATCATCTATCTATCTATCTATCATCTATCTATCTATCTATCTATCATCTATCTATCTATCTATCTATCTATCTATCTATCTATCTATCTATCTATTATCTATCTATCTATCATCTATCTATCTATCTATCATCTATCTATCTATCATCTATCTATCTATCTCTATATCTATCTATCTATCATCTATCTATCTATCTATCTATCTATCTATCTATCTATCTATCATCTATCTATCTATCTTTCTTTCGTTCGTTTATTTATTTATTTATTTATTTATTTATTTATTTATTGGGACAATTACATTGGGGGCATGCATATTTGAAAACTAGTATCATAAAAATGTATGAGTCGAAAGAATGGCAGTTGAACAATTTGAATTTTTTTTAAAAAAAACGTTTTTCTCTCAAATCTATGCTAAGATTTATAGAGTTCAGGAGAAGGCTTGTTAGGTGACATAGTCGGCATAAGCAGTTGTTTTTGTTATCATTAAAAAGAAATCTGCTCTTAAAAATGTCAGGCTGGAATACTGCCTTGCTAATATGCAGAGTAAATTGGATTGGATATTTACTCCCTAAGTGAACATCCTCACTTAATAATTCAGTAAATACATTTAGGATATCCAAATACAAACATGACCTCTTACAAACCTACTAAATGACCTACAATAAGCTTACCTAATATATATTATGTTGTACCTGCAATTACTGCAATGACGTGCGGTGGATGGTGAAGCACTGACACAGTGGTGGGTTTCAAATTTTTTTAGACTTGTGGACTTCAACTCCCAGAATTCCACAGCAGGCATGCTCAGTTCCGATTTAAAGTGACAGCATTTGTTTTTCTCCTTTGCGAAAAAGTTTCCTTCATTCTTTTTCTTCTCCCTCCCCCTCCCTTCTCCCTCTCTCCCTCCCTCCTCCCCCTCTCGAACAGGCACACACACAGAGAGAAGTCTCCACCATTGCAAAGGCAGCCTGCTGTCTGGGTGGGAAATGCCTGAAATGCAATAAAGCCCACCCATCCAATCACCTCCTGCTTGCAGGCTGGGGTGAGAGAAAAGGCAGAGAAGCTGGAGAGGAGCCGATCCCAGCCTTTGATTGCAGGCGGAGCCACGTTGCCTTTTCAAACTTGTAATCAGTGAAGCTGGGCTTATATAGTTTTATCCAGCTCTCTCTGTGTGTGTATGTGTGTGTGTGTATTTGAAAAGGCAATGTGGCTCTGCCTGCAATCAAACTACACTTGGGGAGGGATCTACACTTGAGGATGAAGTTTGAATTCCTCCCCCTCCCTCTGACCCATATGTACCTTTTCTAGCTGTTTCAGAGAGGATTTCAACTCTGCTCTTGCCTGTCATCATGAAAAGAAAAAAAATGTAAAAGGAAAAAGGCAAGAGCTGAGCTGGTCAGGCTGAGCTAGTTGCTGCCAGAGTCACTGTGTGGATGACTCTGCTTAACTGTTTAAAAAATCATCTAAAAAGCTCCCTCTACAGGAGGAGGCAGGAGAACAATGTGCCTCACCTACATCAGGAATTTTTCAGCTTTTAACCCTTGCATAACTCTGCTCGAGTGATCATAAAACGCCTAAAGTCAGACTAGATGAGGCACGTCGTTCTCCTGCCTCCTCTTGTAGAGGGAGCTTTTTTAGAGGCTTTTTTAAACAGTTAAGCAGAGTCATCCACGGTGACTCTGGCAGCAACTAGCTCAGCCTGACCTCAGCTCTTGCCTTTTTCCTTTTACATTTTCTTTTCTTTTCATGATGACAGTGGTGAGGCTCTGCCTCCCCTGACTGCACGTCCCTGAAGTACTGTATGTCTGCCTTTATGTTTAGAGACGCCGTAGACTTTTCAATAAGGAACAAGTGATACTGTGAGACAGATAACCAATGGTGGTTTCTCTCCATCATTCCCTCCTCAGGGTCAACCTTCTCTTTCTCTTCCCTCTGTATTATTTGTTGTTTGCAGGGATCTTCATTTTGATCTGTTCTAGAAAGATAGGGGAGAAGGAAAGAATTTCTGCAGTCTACATTTGATACTATAACGTGTGAGGGACGAAAAAAGAGATAGAAAATATACTTTAGCAAAGCAACGTATTATCTATGTGCTATATGTAACTATAATACAAGCATTTAAATCATATAGAGAGACCCCTTGGCTAAGAGCTATTCTTTCAGTGAGTAGTCAAAACTACAATGGTGTGGAACAAGATTTACACCTAGTCCTCAAAACTGCAGCTGTTGCAGAGACCCTATAGTAACGTGATCCAAATTCTGGCTTTTGGTGTGATGGCAATCTAGCAGTCCCAGCTGCCTTTGTTAGGCAAATCTTGTAGGGTCATTAGGCACAACATCATGTGATTGCCAATTGTCATTACCTATTGTTGACTTATTGGAAGCTAGCAGAGAAGGTCACAAATGGCAATCATGTCACCATGGGGCACCGTAACTCTTGTAATTGTAGGCTGGTTGCCAAACACCAGAACTGTAATCATGTGACTGTGGGAATTCTGCAATGGCCACAACTTTGAGGACCAAGCATAAATCTTCTTGCTCCACACCATTGCAACTTTGTGCAACAGTCATGCTTTGTGATCAAATCTAATGACAGAGTTGTTGAATCCAATTACCATTGTTCACTGAGGATCAGGGGTGAAATTTTGAAAGGTTCTGGAGAACCGGTAACGGAAATTTTGAGTAGCTTTGAGAATGGGCAAATACCACCTCTGGCTGGCCCCAGAGTAGGGTGGGAATGGAGATTTTGCAGCATCCTTCCCCCAGGAGTGGGAAGGGAATGGAGATTTTGCAGTATGCTTCCCATGCATGCCCACCAAGCTACACCCACAGAACCAGTAGTAAAAAAAATGTATTTCACCACTGCTCTGGATCATCACATTATGATCTGGTTCTACCGAATAGGTGCGAACTGGTAGGAACCCACCTCTGGGCTGCATGCTCCTGAACCAGAATTTTAACATGTAACCAGATCAGTTCTCATTCATATACTGTATATAATATTGTAATAAGACTGTGTATGACTGACACACAGACACATGCACCAGAGGTGGGTTCCTACCCGTTCGCACCTATTCGGTAGAACCGGTTCGTCAACTCTATCGAACCGGTTAGAAGAGGTTCCACTAGTGCACCCAGAAAGCAGGCCACACCTACAGAAGAAGTTCCAAAAATTTTTGAAACCCACCACTGACATGCACATACATTTACCCACTGATACAAACATTTTCTGCAGAGTGGGCATAATTTATGAAACATAAGGTTTGTAGATGTATAAGTTGTTTCCTTGGACCAGTGCTCTCAAATATACATGCTTCTATAAAATCAATCCTAATAGTTTTCCATATTCTGTAGAATATTCTATAGAATATAGAATATTCATCACCACAGAATATTCATTCCCACATCCCCAATCTACTGTCTTTCCCGTAGTCTGACATGAACATCTTATTAACAATTTGTATAAGTGCCTCCTCCAGAATATTATGCCACACCAGACTGTTGACTCCAATTTCATAAATGTGAAAGAAGTGAGCAAATTAAGTAGTATGAACTATGACAGTCCTCTGACATTGACAGTGTAGGATTCTGGCCCACACATGCTGTACAGCATAATGATTACATTACAATCTTGTGATATTATTCAAAATGACTTCAGATAAATGAATGATAAACTAGGGGTTATGCTTCCTTTATTACAGGGCTGATAAGGTAGCTAATCAGTGTCCAAGTATATGTCATTACATAAATTATGAACCAGAGTTTGATGTGAATTCCCCAACGGGGCTGAGCCCGAATGTCATCTTTAGAGGCTGTAAAGGCTGAAAAACGGATTCTGAAAACAATAGCTTTTCTTCTGTGGTTTAGCGGTGCTAGGAAATTAAATAGAAATAAGAGATTGCTTTCTTGTTAGACATTTAGCCTCATATTTCAGTTGTAATGAAGCTGACTGTATCAGTGCTTCCTCTACCCCATAATTAAATATTCTAATCTGCTAAATCAGAAAAGAGGCTCCTCAGGTTGCTGCCATGACTTCACCAGATGTTGCTTTGTTACCACAACCGTCCCAGTAAGATGAGGCAACAAAGATCTGTTAGAAAGAAAAAGTCTGGTGTGGTGAATCAACTTGCTTGTATGTGCATATGTGTAAGTCTATTGGGGGAGGGAGGGAGGGAGGGGAAAGAGAGACAGACAGAGAGAGATATTATATACAGTAGCAGTGATGGTAAATGTTTTTCTGCTTGGCAGTGATGGCGTGCACATCAGAGGTGGGATCCTACCAGTTCGCACCTATTCGGTAGAACCGGTTCGTCAAATCTACCGAACCGGTTAGAAGAGGTTCCACCAGTGGACCTGGAAAGCCGGCCACACCTTCAGAAGAGGTTCCAAAATTTTTTGAAACCCACCACTGGTCCTTGGATATGATTATTCTACACTATCACGCTCCTATTTATAAAACTCAGTGCCTCTGTGAAAGGTAAGGATGACTACTGCGTTTGTGGTGCAATCGGAACATTGCGTGTGTTGAAGTTGTTTTAACGCAAACCAAAGATGCCTTTTAAAAAACAAGTTTACATCCTATTCTTATGCATGCCAGTGCTGTGTGTGAGGTAATTTAAGGTGGTTCTGACAAGTGTCATCGACATCTTCATATCCGGTCACATGGGTGGCAAGCCACTCCCATCCGGTCACATGGGTGGAAAGCCACTCCCACAAAGGAGGCCACACCCACAGAGTAGGTTTGAACAATTTTTGAAACCCACCATTGGTGCACATGCAATTGTGCATGCATGCATGCCCACACCCATGCACGCAGGCCTCATTAAAGCCTCCGGACTTCCAATAGTCCTGTGGGGCCATTTTTTGCTCTTCCCAGATTCAGGAAAGCTTCCGTAGCCTGTGGATGGCAAAATTAGGCCCAACAGGCCTACCGGGAGTTCAAAAACAAACTTCCAGTAGGCCCGTTGGGCTTGTTTTTCGCCTTCCACTGGTTCCAGAGGCTTTCCTGAAACCTGGGGAGGGTGAAAATGTCCTCCCATGCCCTCCGAAAGGCTGAAAATCAGCTGGAGCTGACATACAGCAATGTCTCGTGTGCCCTCAGATATGGCTCTATGTGCCACCTGTGGCTCGTATGCCATAGGTTCGCCATCATGGCTATATAGCATCAACTCAGTGTGGATTCCTATCAACCACATAGATACAATTTCTCCATGATGTTCTATCTGTGACCTCTTCTTCCAGGTCTCCCAATGGTGCACATTGCCATTGTAACCAAGACCATCCAACTTAGCAATAGCAACAGCAGTTAGACTTATATACCGCTTCATGGGGCTTTCAGCCCTCTCTAAGCGGTTTACAGAGTCAGCATATCGCCCCCCACAGTCTGGGTCCTCATTTCACCCACCTCGGAAGGATGGAAGGCTGAGTCAACCTTGAGCCGGTGAGATTAGAACCGCTGAACTGCAGATAACAGTCAGCTGAAATGGCCTGCAGTACTGCACCCTAACCACTGCACCACCTTGGCTCCTTGCTGCTAGTTATCCTCTTCTTCCCTGTCCTTCTATCTTTCCCAACATTAAAGCATTCTCTAAAAAGCTATATCTTTCCGGGAATATGTCCAAGTAGGATAATTTGAGTCTGGTCGTTTGTGCTTTTAGTCAAAACTCCAGATTGATTTGTTCAATGATCCATTGGTTTGTTTTCTTGGCATCCATGGTGTTGTCAGGAATCTTCTCCAACATCTAGTTCATATCCTGGGCTCATCCTTCCTAACATAAAAAATTGTATTGAGACATACTGAGCCAATAAATGCATGATTCAGCAAGTCTGTCTGATTTACATCTGTTTCCCTGGACCCATGTGGTCACGATGCCATCCTCTTTCTACTGCCGGATAGTCTATTTTGGTCTAAAGAGTTCATGCAAGGTTGCAATACTCTCCCCTCTCCTCAGAATTTGCAAGGGAGCTCTATAATTGCCCTGTGAGTTTCTGCAGATGGGATACGTCTTTGTCTAGAGAAACTATTCACAAGTAATTCAATAGTTGTGTCAGAGATTGGAAATAAATATTTAGTTGCCCTGCCAGAGTGTTCAGCTGCACAGAAAGTTAAAGTACTCTCCAATATTGGAAAGGAAGTGGATTTCTGAATAACTTTTTGGAGAGGAAAAACATGGTGTGTTTTTGGTAGAGAAACAGGGAAAAGAAGAACTGTAGGAAGTCATTGCTATAGTATTTTTTTGTTTTTTCCCTCCCTTACCTATTTCTGGAGATTTCTAGAGTATGGGGTACTGGCTTCAGAGCCTCTTCAGGAGTCCCTTCGAACTGTAATTGTAGCAAAAGGAAAAACATTAAATGCATGGGAAATCACACTGACTCTTCTTTAATATAAAAGTATAAAACCACCTATTTGTTTTGGTTTTACCCGTGACCCGACAAATGCGCGAACGACAAAAGCGCGCCGACAAAACCGCGGCGCTAAAACCGCGATGTCATAAACGTGCCGACAACAGCGCACCGACAACAGCGTGCCGACAGAAGCCGATTTAAGTTAAGGTAAGGGTTAGGTTTAGGTTTAGGGTTAGGGTTACAGCGCGCTTCTGTCAGTGTGCTGTTGTCGGCGCGCTTCAGCGCTCATTCGTTGGCGCGCTTTAGAACTCGCGGTTTTGTCACCGCGGTTTAGTCAGGCGCGCTTTTGTCGTTCGGGCATTTGTGGGTGAACTGGTTTTACCTCTCACAAAGATCCAGTGCAGCCTTGGCCCAGGAAAGCTGGTTATCCTTGCTGTCTTGGACATTTGTATCATTATCTTGGGCATCAAGAGGCTTGACTGAGAGACCAGTCTGAGCATGAGGGTCAAATTGACTTGTGCCTCATGACTGTGACCATGAGTTCTGTAACAAGAAAAAAAAAAAAGGAAAATCATGCTGAATTTTTGCTTAGCTGTATCATTTTTTTTGCAATAATTTAGAGTTACACTTACCCAAAAATAATACCAATAATGGGATATCTGAAACAAGTTACCCTGAAAAGTGGATAAATACTGTATTTTTTGGAGTATAAGATGTAGTGTCAGGCCTGCATTTATATTCCTTTTAGAATTTTGGCCTGCCGCACTTTCTCTTATTTCATTATGCTGTTTCTTTAATATAGTCGATGAGAGGGGGGAATAGAAGGAGTAGGATTGTGGAATGTATTGTTTTTCATTCTTTGCTAGAAGCCAAGGCCATCCTTTGTCTCCTCACTTTCACACCTGACTGGAAGCAGTTGGGCATAGACGCCAGCGTGGAAGAAGAAGATTGGACCATGTGATGGATTGTGGATGTGGGGATGAGATCATGAACTTTGAACTGGATGGGATTCTGATGTAAATTCCAGAGTTGGAATCCCACAGCACGATGCCAACATGCCTGCCTTATTAAATTGCAACTTTAAGCATAGTTTTGCCTTCAACTCTGATTTAATTCTGCATTGTATTTGGAATGCTGACATGCAGCTTTTTCCCTCAAAAAAGAGGCTGAAAGTCTGGGTGTGTCTTATACACTGAATACAGAATTTTTTGCCTTCCAAAACCTCACCCCCTTCACCAAAATGGCCGTGCCTTTAGGAGGCCTTTAGGAGGCTTTCAGAGAGCTCCTGGGGCCTGGGGAGGGCAGAAATTAGCGAAAAACAGGGCTCTTTTTTTGCTCAATTTTGCTCCCCCAGGAGCACTCTATAAGCCTCCTAAAGGCTATGCATGCCCTTTTTTGTTCATTTGGGGGGGCACCCCCCAGGAGCACTCTACAAGTCTCCTACAAATGGGCCACTTTTGGGAAGTCTGCAGAGTGCAAAAACTTTTTTAAAAGTTGCCTCTTCAAAACCTTTGTGCGTCTTATACTCCTGTGCATCTTATATTCTGAAAAATATGGTAATTTCTGAACTTCTTGTTAGTTACGAATTCGTGTCCAACCCATCGGGACCCCATGGACAACATTCCTCTGGAGTCCATTTAAGCTCATTCCTACTGTTTCGGTGATTCCCTCCAACCACACCATCCTCTGTCATCCCCTTCTTCTTTTGCCCTCAATCTTTTTTCTGTTGTGTCCGAACCATGGCAACCGCGAAGTGTCAATCATCACCAGTGGGTGCCAGGATTGGCTAGAATGTGCAGGCGTCGTCAGCAGGAGTTGGCATCATTTTAATTGGTTGCTGGTTTGACAGCTACACTATAAATAGCTGTCAAACTGGAGTTCTCTGTTCTGTTCTGACTAGTGAGTTGTTAACTAATAAAGTTGCTGTTCCTGGATACATCCCCTCCGTTTGATCTTACTTCATCTGAGTATATAATATTTCCAGCATTAGACTCCGAGGTGGTGCAGTGGTTAGAGTGCAGTACTGCAGGCCACTTCAGCTGACTGCTATCTGCAGGTCGGCAGTTCAAATCTCACTGGCTCAAGGTTGACTCAGCCTTCCATCCTTCCGAGGTGGGTGAAATGAGGACCCAGACTGTGGGGCCGATATGCTGACTCTGTAAACCGCTTAGAGAGGGCTGAAAGCCCTATGAAGCGGTATATAAGTCTAACTGCTATTGCTATTGCTATCTTCTCCAGTGAGTCCTTCCTTCTCATTTGGTGGCCAAAGCATTTGAGTTTCATCTTCAGGATCCGGCCTTCTAAAGAGCAGTCAGGGTTGATCTCCTCTAGGACTGACCTTTTTGATCGCCTTGCAGTCCAAGGATGTCTGAACTACCTTTGGTAGAACGTAGTATCATATGTTTCCTAGACAGGTTTTCTTTTCTGGCTCAGAATTATACATACTGTACAACCATACATATAAACACCTCTGGCTGCTTTGCATCCTGCATTATTTCCACCGGTATGCTAAATATGCAGTAGGTATACTCGGTGACTAAGCTGCTTATCAAAATGTGTCCAATTTGAATCTAGTAATACACAAAGGACATATTCACATTTATCATTTAAACTGCGCCTGTCCTGTGTTCATCCAAGCTTGTCTCAAAGCTAGTTTAAGTAAATCCTGTCTGGACTCAGAGACTTTGGCCAGAGCGTGCAACATTTTCATACCAGATTATACACTGCGACTGAGCAATTAGCAACCCCCTTATTGCTGTGCCTTCCAACTTTTCTGTCCAAGGAAACCAATTGCTAATTACTTTCCTTCCTGGAGTGAGTTTTCTTGAACTTTACACACACACATGCAAACTTTATTTTTATAAGACTATGCACCCTGACCCACCATCAGAGGTGGGTTCCTACCAGTTCGCACCTATTCGGTAGAACCGGTTCATCAAATCTACCAAACCGGTTAGAAGAGGTTCCACCAGTGGACCCAGAAAGCAGGCCACACCTACAGAAGAGGTTCCAAAATTTTTTGAAACCCACCACTGCCACAAACACACAGACACACAGAGACAGACTGACAGAGAGAGAGAGAGAAAGAAAGGAAGAAATAAATAAAGAAAAAAAGAAAAAAGAAAGAGTGAGAGAGAGAGATAAAAGAAAAAAAGAAAAAAGGGACAGAGAGACAAAAGGAAGGAAAGAGAGAGAGAGAAAAAGAAAGGAAGAAATAAATAAAGAAAAAAAGAAAAAAGAAAAAGAGTGAGAGAGAGATAAAAGAAAAAAAGAAAAAAGGGACAGAGAGACAAAAGGAAGGAAAGTGTGTGTGTGTGTGTGTGAGAGAGAGAGAGAGAGAGAGAGAGAGAAAGAGAGAGAGAGAGAAAGAAAGAAAGAAAGAAAGAAAGAAAGAAAGAAAGAAAGAAAGAAAGAAAGAAAGAAAAGAAAAGAAAACACATGGTCGGCAAGCCACTCCCACCAGGTCACATGGCCGGCAAGCCACTCCCACAAAGGAGGCCACACCCCAGAGTAGGTTCCAAATTTTTTTTGAAACCCACCACTGCCCACCATTCTGGATGATTACAAAGGAATATAGTAAGCGATATGAGGACTTGACTTATCAGAAGAGCTGTATGGTTTTAAGCAAATGCTATTATTGGTCTGTTTGCTTTATGAAAGCATTAATTTGAAACTGATTTTCTCCCCCTGTATTCCTATAAGGAATACCACTGGATATTCGTGTCTTGAGTTGTTTTTTTTTTTTTTTTTGTAGACCTGATAGTCAGAAATAAAAAAAAAATCATTCTTACCACCTGTCATAGTAAGACAATAAACACAGGTTCCCTACTGCGTTATTTTCACGGGCAACTTTGCTGTTTGTTGCATTTAAAAGTTGCGATGTACTCATCTAATCTTTAATTTGTCGTTTTTAGTTTCTGTCAGCTGGGGATGCCAAAACACAAAAGACAGCTGGGAAAATATATATGGTGGAAAATTTGGCTTGGAAAGAGTTTAGTTTAGCATCTAAGTTGATATAACTATATGACCTTGTTTATTCAGGCAGTTTTCTAAATGCAGTTGGATTCAGACAGGATTTGTTTTTATTTAATAGTAATATTATTAAACGTAACAAAAAGATAAAAACTAATACAAATTTAAAAAGAATGGAAAGGAAAAATTCAAAGTGCAAAAAAGAAAACAAAAGAAAAAAGAATATAATAAAGAAAAAGAAAATACATATATAAAGAAATTACATCACAACAAGTATAACATTTTAGTAACATCGCTTCTCTTAAAATGCAAAAAATAATCACCTCTTCCCACTTTTCATCTCTTACTTATATATCCTTAAAGCCTTATCATTCAGTCACAATCAGCAAAAATCCATTAAGGGTTATCAGAGATAGCAAGATATCCAGTTTAATCAAATAAACCAACTTCATATTCCTTTTACTTTTAACAATCTTTTTCCTTTGTTCCCTTTTCATAAAATTCTCTGAAGCTTTAACAAGTATATTTCTTAAATCCACTATAGGAATCCAGGACACTCTTTTAACTTGTCATTTGCATATCTATTTTAATTATTAAGACATTCACTGAAATTATTGGTATATTTAATGTAACATCCTTTTCCATACCATTTTTGTAGCCTGTCGTTTTAAAATCCATTTTCAGATCTGCCACAGTCTTGTCCATTGTAACTTGTTCCTCTTTCATAACATCTTTTAAACACAGTCTATCTATAAAGGCAGACACTCTTAAAGTTAACTTTTGGTTCCATTGTTCACAAATATCCTTCAATGCATCCAATGTTAAAGTATTTTGCTCCATTCTGTATTAGTAAGTCAGATTTAAATATTCTTCTCCTTTAATTGCAATCTTTAGTTCCTTCTTGTTCCCTGTAATGTCCAACCTTCAAAGTTCCATCCTATCATGTTGGTTCTTTTAAGAAGATTTTTAAAGCACTCAAAACAAAAGAATTTTCCCACAGGAAGGATTCTTATAATTAATTCAAAACTCTTATTACCCCTTTCTGTATTAAGAGTTTGACTGTGAAATGACCATATTCTGACTGGTGTAGACATCTATTCATGTAGCTTTTTAATTATATGTAAGAATCTCAAGGAGATAGAGGAAAAGCTTCCACTACAACTAGCCTCTTGGTCTATAATCATATGTTGGGGGGGAGGGGGAAGCAACATTGATGATGTCAGTATATTTTTACACCCATGTTCTGAGGTGTCCCAACTAATTATTGATTTGAAGATGCTAGAGATGCTTGGAGACCAGGTCTGGCTTGATTTGGGAAGAATCCTGATGGTTTAAATTCAAAAGCTATCTATTTATATAAAGAGTACAATGGAGGAAGCCAAATGATGGGATTCAATATCTCAGTTTTCTAGATCTGGGAATAAATGAAAGATATCCTTTACTGTCTAAACTCATAATTGTTGGAGGGAAAGACAGACTACAATACAAAATGCGACTAATTCAATACTAACTGAATACTATGTCTACCTGCCTTTGCCTGACTCTTGAGTAAATCCAGAGAGTACGCAGATCTCATATTAGCACCGTTGAGTAGTATTTCTCCATTTCCAGTAACTATTGACAGTATCAGTATCTCTCCATGAAATTGATTACACATGTTTATTCTTTCCATTGTTCTTTAAAAAATACATTTGAACAGCTATCAGGCCCAAATAATATGCATATTCAATAAGAAACTTCGTGAACTTTAGTGAATTTTGAATTCAGTGGATGGATGGATGGATGGATGAAAATATATAAAGAAAGAAAGGTGGATGGATGGATGGATGGATGGGTGGGTGGGGGTGGGTGGGCAGGCAGGCAGGCAGGGTGACTGACTGATATAAATGATGACTAATCAATCCACTGCAGGATAAAAGCCTTTTCAGTGAAGATTATAGGGTGCAATCTGACATGTTAATCCAGTGGACTTTGATTGACATCTATTTTTCATAATCCCAGTTGACGGCTATGATAGAGTTAATGGTTCAAAGTCCTAGCCAACTTCCATGACTGAGGAAGATCTAGAACCTGGAACTCCCTCCTCCTAATCCAGTACCTTAACCACTACACCACATTGTCTTTCCTTCATATACATAGCAATAGCAGTTAGACTTATATACCGCTTCATAGGGCTTTCAGCCCTCTCTAAGCGGTTTACAGAGTCAGCATATCGCCCCCAACAACAATCTGGGTTCTCATTTTACCCACCTCGGAAGGATGGAAGGCTGAGTCAACCTTGAGCCGGTGAGATTTGAACAGCCGAACTGCAGCTAGCAGTCAGCTGAAGTGGCCTGCAGTACTGCACCCTAACCACGGCTCTTAAAAAAAAAAAAAACCATAGTGGGCATAGTATATATGAATGATAAGCCGTGGTATATGTGTGTGGATCCGTATTATTTATTATTTCACATCGGCGTTCTTAAAAGAATTGTTTTGAGACACCATGGTAGGTTTTCAGTGTTAGATTCCAGTGTGTACATTTGCTAACAACTACAAAAACCCTTATTTCTATCTGCACCGGTGACAAATCTGCCAGAAAGTGACTGGTTGATATGCCTTTTTATTACTGGCGCTGCCTTGTTTTTTCCCCCTAGTCAAAATAAAAGAAAATCACAGGATCCTTAAAATAACAGCTGACAGCAGGTAGTTACTGAGAAATGCATGTCCTTGCCTCTTAACTTTGTAGCATCCATCCAGATGGCAGATTACAGACTGGGATCCGCGGGTTGTGACAAATACATGGGTAATAGCATTCAGCTCGCCTAACTGTAAAAGTGAATTCACTACTCTGCTTTGATTGTAGACTTGACATATCAGATGAGAAGACTCTGTGGAAGAACCTGCCAGAGTAACAGCACAAATAAATGCCAGACACAAGTGCCGCTTGATGTAGAATTACAAACATTGTACCTATCATCAATTCAAATTTAGCTCAGTATGTAAAGTCGCGAGTTGTTGTTACATCACATGAACAGCCGGCTTGGAAGGCTGTTACTTGTTTACAGAAATACAAAAGAGGCTTAAGCAGCCCAAGTCCCTTGGGGTTTCCTCAAGCAGAGTAACTCCAGCCATTGTTTTGCTAGGGAAAATAGGAAAGAAATCACAGTATAAACACAATGCTCGGTACATAGACTGAATATGATTTAACGTGCTCATCTATAGGCACTCCCAATTCATGGAATTGTTCGTTTTAATTTTGCAAGAGTAGACGCTTTGAACTTTGTACTTTGGAAGTATCAAATGAGATTTGGAAAAGGTGTAGAGGGAATATATTTTAAACCTGTTTCAGTTAAACCTTTCAATAATGGCAAATATATATATATATAGTGCTTATAGCAAAAAATTTGATTATTTCATGGAGGCCAAAATAAATATGGACCTGTTTAATTTGCAAACAGAATGAAATACTTTAATCTTGGAGGAGGAGGAGGAGGAGGAGGAGGAGGGGGGGGGAGGAGGAGGTGGTGGAGGAAGGAGAAGAATGAAGAATGCGTTGAAGCTAGTAGGTCATGAAAGCTTATTAAATATCAAAAAGACCAAAATAGCCTATAAGAAAGACCAAATAAAGAATAGAAATCAAACATGGCAATGCAAAGCACAACATGGGCAACACATTTCTAAAATAAAAAATAGCCTGAAAGCAGATAACAAGACCTAGCAGTGGATAAGAACAAGAAATCTGAAGAAAAATAATTCTGGCTTGCACAAGACTAAACATTAAAAACAAATGCATTATTCTGACGTTGGCTTCCCCAAAAAGCAGGAAGCAGAGTCCTGGTGCTAACAAAACCCCTTTTATTAAACAAATGTGAATTCCTCTCATTCAGCAAGGCCTGGCAAACAGTCTTTCAAAGGAGTATTTATGACCACAGACCTTATCTGTCTTGGAAAGCTGCCATGTAAATATTTTCCAAATGAGATGCTATATAAGGAAAGATTGGGCACAGAGTCTCTGAGATTCACGAACAGATTTCATACTCCTGAAATGAATCTAATGACCAAACAAATGAATTGTTTCCTGCAAAATCCCACTCCCCTTTCGCTTCTCTTTTATTTCCTATGGGAGGGACCAATCACCTTCCACCTGTAACTTTATTCCCAAGTCCACCCTGATTTCTGAGCTGTTGTTTTCTTCTGGAAGCTCTGAGACAAAGCCCTGTATGAAATAATTGGGATACCTTCTCTCAACTATTAACCTCTCTACAAAAAGTTTTCCTGATCCTAAAAAGTATTCTCTCTATCATCTTCTCACTGGCAAATACTTCCAGATGTTTAAATCATTATCTATAGATCTGATCATTTCAAAACTGCTATAAAGTATAAATCAGCTTTACTTTCCATTGTGGGGAAACAAATTGAGTCCCCGGTTCATCGAAAATAAAAAAAAACTTGTTGAGATGCGCACATTGAATAAATAAATAAGTAAATGAAGAGAAAGAGTTATGCAAAGTCATATAATTAAGAGTGTGCTTCTATGAACTACTAATGTTTAAAGACTATAAATGCTATGTATGCTATTGAATCTATAGATTTAAAGCATACCTGTCAGGGACAAAGTATCAGGACCATACGTTAAGTTGCAGTTCAGAAAGATTCATTGTTCAAGCCTACGCCCAAGAATCTAGTCAACTTAAGTTCAGATCTGAATTTGCACCAGATAAGGGTTAACAGAATTCAAGGAGGGCTGAACCTTGACAATATAAAGCTTCTAAGCTGATAACACATTTAACTCCTCCCCTCCAGCTCTGGTTGCTCTTATCCTATGTCACTCTACAATATCCATTGAGGTTACGTTTAGTTTAAGAAAGGTTTATTTACTCTGCACATAGCAGAATCCTTCAATTATTTATTGAATAAGTTCTAATTAAGCTTTTAGATATATCCTCCAAAACAGACTTATCTATTCAAATATACCTTGGATTGCAATTTCAGGAAGAATGTAAACTATTTGCCTTGGAAATGAGAGGGAGAGTTTTAATTCATTTTAAGGTAGGAAAATTGCACTTTTAATCAATACATCATAGTATAATGTAAGGCTGGGCTTTGCTAGATACAGTGAGCTTTTACACCCAACCATTGTCTGAATTGATGATTATCTAAAGGATTTCTTTATCTCTTAATCTTTACATAAAGTTCAGAGCAACAGCTATTTAAATTATTTAAAATGCAAGAGACGGCAGTATATGTAGAAGCAAATTAAACATATTAGCAGGACATGAGTAAATGATCTGGATAACTCTATGAGACTCCATTGCAGGTGGCAATATCCTGTCCTTAAATTACATTTCAGCTAGTGAACATAATAAATCCTCTTGTGTTATATTTTGCTAGTAGCAACGTATATTCACATTATTCTATTTGACCTCATTACTGCTAATCATTATCACATTTTTAATAGCTGCCACAGTGAGTGAAACGGTTAATGCAGTATTTCTTGCTGAAGAGAGCCTGTCAGGTTATTGATGACAAATTAAAATTAATAAAAAAAGATATGTGTGGAATCTGAGGTTATGGAATAACTTTGAGTGTCCAGATGATTGGGAAAGTCTCTGGGGTCCTCTGGGAAGAATAATGTTTTTGGTGTACGTGTATTGTCTTGAAAGCAATGCTAAAACTGCCAAATCTCTGTTTTTGCCTGGAAGACTTCGTGAAACAAGAGCCGTATTCTTTTGGCCCTCATCACATGTAATTTATTCCTCGGAGAGATATTTCCCCGCACTGTACACCTTAGCTCGGCGGCCGTAATAATACAATGTTTCTAAGGTTCTACAGTTTTATTTACCTCGGTAAGGACCTTTACAAGAGCAATCTCAGCCAAACATTGTAGGAGTGCAGATAATATAACAAATAACTAAAAGTTCAATACAGCATTTCCTCGCACGTACACTGGCTCTGCCGTTCAGTACATTTGCCCTGATACTATTTACTTTGGTCTTTTTCCTTTTTGCAATTTCGTTCCCCAATCGCTAAGGGCATCTGGAAAATAGGCTGCCTCCGTTCCTTCCCAATGTCTAAATCACACAAGATATAATCCCTTAACGTGTTTTTATTTGCATGTCTTCTGCATGTTTTTGTGCCTTTCAAAGATCAGGGTTTATTAAAGATAGAAGGGATCTGGAGAGAGAGAGAGAGAGAGAGAGAGAAAGTCATTCTTCACCTGGGATTGTGTTTCAAGGCCATCCCATGTTCCTAGAATTAATTGAACATAGTGCTGTTAGTTCAGTCCTTAGTAGATAGTTCGCCACATCATGGAATCGCCAGATACAATTTCAACTATGCCCAGGAGGCCCACCAGTGAGACTGGAAAGACAAAGTGGTCCTTTGAGGTCAACACGGGGTCATTTGTGGGTCAGAGAAATTTCAACACTCTGCCTTTCCCAATGAAATGGGAGAGAAAAACCAATTACTTGTATGCACACAGAATTCTTTGATACAAATAAGAAAAGAAAGTGATTTCACTAATTTTTCAAGTGGCGATAGGATGAATTTAACTGGGCAGATAAGTTAAGCAACAATCTCTTGATTCATTCCTGAAGTTATTAGAGGCAAATCCAGATTGAATCAGACATCCTTTTCTTGTTCCTGGTATTATTATGCTTCACAACGCTAATGCTGCAACCTTGGATGAAAAAAAAAAACAGTTAGAATTGTACTTGTATAAATATTCCAGGAAGCTTTACTACTCACATTTAAATTAAAGCTTAAGTGTCACATTGTCATAATCGTAGACATTTAGTCTATCTTTGTCCAAATGCTTAAAGCAATATTCATTCTGCAGGTTTTTTTTAAAAAAAACTTGATTCCTGCATTATATTAACAGTACCAATGAGAAGCTGTAACACCACTGGAGTTTACAACTACTAGTTAAAATATAAATATTATCTATGACATTTTCTCTGTAGCAGTGTTTCTCAACCTTGGCAACTTTAAAATATGTGGACTTCAATTCCCAATACAGGGACCTGAAGACCACATGTTTTAAAGTTGCCAAGGTTGAGAAAACACTGATCTACAGAAATGGTTTGCCATGATCTATTTATAGGATAATTTTGGATTTCCTGGTGTATGTAGCCTACAGTCCAGGCATTCCCAAGTAGTTTCCTATCCAAGTATGAGCAGATGTGACCTTGCTTAGCTTCCAAATGCAGGCAAGATTGGCTAACCTTATTTCAAATTATTTAAATGGCAGCTTCATGCGAAAGGCCATAAGAAACGCATGAAATTGATATGCCTAACAAATGGCTCTAGCATCATTAAAATAAAAATAAAATATGGAAAATTAGGAATTAATTCATCTAAGCATTTTTCTCAGTCACCCTTTATTTTCCCATGGTACTCATACAAATGATTGAAACACACACATCTAGCAAACTTATTTTTACCATTTTTTTTTTGAAAAAAAAAAACGAGTATACCATGCACATCGTAGGTAAAGCACTAAGATTGAATTTTACAATAAGATCATATTGCAAGATGATATGCAAATGTTCCTATGCAAATACAAACCTCTGGAAGATAAATGTGTTACATCTTTAACCAGTTAACTATGACTGTGAAGTATGGCGTGAGAAGTACAGTGGTTTCATTTTTATATCTTTCTTGTAAATAATGCATAAAGTATGTAGATGTTGTCAAAATATGATTAAGCTATTAGCTTTATAGTTTTCATAGTTAAGAATGTGTTCGGCATGCAGCTTCTAATAACTCATTTCTAAATGCGGAGACCATTATGAAATATTTCTTGTTCATGTCAACGCTATCATGTGGCATAATGATTTTGCTTAAAACCAAGTTAAATGAGGAGTAAAATTAAACAATATTGCATGAATTGTGTTTGACTAATTTTGTGTCACATTATATTAGCCAAGCCTTCAGAATACGTGTTAATGACAAATAGGGTAAGCCCCAACATACTTTTTACAACTGTAAAAGCACCCTTAAGTCATTAACTTTTAAAGGTTCATTTTGTTCACTGTTTTTTTTGTGTGTGTGTGTAGCCAGTGGCTTTTTAGTTATTATGTTGGTCTGTAATACCAAATGCGATATATACACATACATACTGTATGTCTGCACTGCCAGCATTTGGTACATATTTCTGAGTGATATAGCAATACCTAATAATGGATGAGCTTTGCGGATTTGAAGTAAACATGACTAAGCTTGAATTTTTAATATGGAAATACCATTTACATATACAGCATCTTGGGGAAAGGGGAGCTTGAATAAGCTTTAAGTCAGTGGTTCCCAAACTTGGCAACTTTAAGCTCTGCTGGCTGGAGAATTCTGGGTGTTGAAGTTCCACAAGTCTTAAAGTTGCCAAGTTTGGGAACCACTGCTTTAAGTCAACAGTAAAGGTTTGATATGTCAGGTGTCAGTTATGCCCAATTAAGGCAATTCAAGGCTAGAAACAAATTTTGGTATGGAACTTGCCCTCTAGATTAATGACTAGGAAAAGGGAGTTGAATTAAACCCATTGCATTCAACAGCTGTGCCTACATGTGTAGTGATCCATGCTGGGTCCTAGCCACAGGATATCATTTAACACAGGAGTTGACTGACTTCAGCCTTTATGCTTTATTTTTCAGAATCAGGATTCCTGAGCTCACCAGTGGATTTTTAATTTACAAAAGGATGAGGCTTTAATCTCTTCAATTATCTTGAGCACTTTGTTTAATTACTTAAGGAGGACTTTGCTGAGTCAAGAAGAAGTCCAATGCCTCTAGTTGTCATTTGCCAATATTCAAGTCATATGCAAGCACTGTGTAATGGCTTCAAATTAACCAGTCAATCTGGTTAACATATATTTTTAAAAAAGCATTTCAGGACCCTTGCTGGGTTAAATAATGGTCCATTAGGTGCAACAGCTAACTTGCAACTATAGCTATTCAACAGTTTCTAGGAAGAATATTATAGCAGTGAAGGACAGCAACGAACTGTTGCTAGTGATAGTGGGTGAGTGAACTGGCCTGCCAACTCAAACATTGCACCAGAAGAAAAGATAGAATTTCTGAGGGTTAAACAAACCATTACTTGGGCTAATTTTTCTGCATGTTTTCTGTTAATGTTACTACAATATTCACTTAATTGCTTGTTTCGCTTATTAGTATCTATTAGATGTATTTGTGAGGACTAATCACCTACAGGAGGGGTTTAATCTAGAAAGCAAGATACAAATATTTAAAATAAATAGATTCATAATTGTTTCTTAATTTAAGGAAGGAGGGGAAGAGCGAATGATACACAGTATCAATAGTTTAAGAAATTGCACTTAATTCAGAAAATAGGTGCTTGTTACTACCTATTTATTGATTTGAGAACATGACCTTCATTTTTTCATTCATAGTTCCATGTGAATAATTCTATTAGAGATTCCTTTGTCATGTTTCCTTTAAAAATAGCATTCTTCCCAAAGATGCAGGATACAAGAGGTGGCCTAATGGATTTATATATTTCCAGATATCCCATGGCCCTTCCATAGAATGACCTCTAAAATATATAATAATGGGGTCAATCTTGATTATTCATATTGTGGTTCAGATGTGTCAACAGACACATAGACCAGATAGATAGATACATCAATAGATACTTAGACCAGATCATGAAATCAATTTCACAAGATGTTTATAATTACCTTTATTAAGATTGGCTATAATAAGATAATCTTGCAAGTCTGATTTTGCTTTATCCCTTCCCTCCTGCATCTTATAGTTCACTGAATTGCAAAACTCTCTGTCTGAGCCACTTCCAAACTTTAAACACACTTCAGTGTTGTCAATGAGTGTAATTATCTCCGTTGTGTCATCTCCCTACAAGAACCTTGAAAAATATTGCTGTTGCTGCTATTCATATCAACACACAGCATTAAAATCTGTGTTCTAAAGCATTAGAAATGGAGCATTAGAAAATAGGACAATTTTTGGCCCATGGTGAATATAATATAATTTTATACTATATTCACCATAGCCCAAAAACCGTCCTTGCATTTTCTCAAAAGGTTTCCTCCGAAGAAGATGCCTGTTTTTCTACGTTATGTTCCGGGTGCTTGAGAATTTAATTTAAATCCTTTGGGGAGGGGTGTCTTTCTTTATTGTTGGAATGCAAGAAAGTGATATTGTTAACATGGTTGTTTCAGACATTAGACGTGTTCATTTCATCATTTGCAAAGGCCTTTATTTGATGGTAAACAGTGTTTATTTCTTGATCTTGGAATTAACCCAACTATTTTCAGTGATACAAAAAATGTTTTCTTGCAATGGTTTGGAGTGCTTCGTCTGGGAAAAACCAAGATTGCTTTAGAAGTTCATTTAAGTAACGACAAACCTTCTTGAAAGTTAACATGGTTATTGATCTGTTGAAGTATGTGCATCATATTGATGCTGTTTTCTGGTTCATTTGAATGGATAGTAGGGTCCCCGATCTGGCTTGAATCCTACATAAATTAATTGGGCAACCTATGACATTTCTCAGAATTTTTTTATTAGACTTTGTGTAACTGTGGCAGGTTGATTCATATGTAGATTCTTTTTCAATGGTGAAGTCACTGCAGAAGCCTTATCAGTTTTGCTGAAATGTAGCCTCCTGCCACCATGTGATTGCTATCAAGTAAATAATACTTCTCTTGCGTCAACGAAGTGCCAATTTCATGTACTGCTATTAGAGTTTCTGGTGTTGGGCCATGAAAATGCTATCATCTAATTTGTGAAATATTTTGCCAGATCTCAAGGTATGCTTGTTTAGAAATCAAAGATCGAATCCCATTGGTCCAATTAAAAGAACTTTTTTTGGGATGAGGAAGGGAGAAATGCTTTGCTGGGTATTCATCATCCTAATAGGAAAAAAAAAACTATGCTGTTTTTAATGGCGAAGCTATATCATATATCCATTATTATACATGGGGACAAAACCCGCTTTTGTCCCTCTTATTATGAAGAGTCAATAGAATTACCCTCTCCGCACAGCCTTCTTATTGAGCTGAAGCTGTGTTCATATACTCTTAAGACTGATCTCTTTGTGAAACCTCACAAATAACGTCTGTATATTCTAGCCAATTATGCAGCTCTGTTTATTTAAGAAGTTCATTTAGACTCTCTTGATGTAGAAGTGGATTTGCAAAGATGAAGGTGAAGCATATTAAGCAGAGAATTAATACTCTGGCTTCCTTGAAGAAGACATCATTACATATTTAGAACACAGTGTGCGAAATAGCTTTTCAGACCGGGAAATTTACAGGAACGGAAATTGCAAGACGTGTGGAGGACACCAGAATGGGGCAAGTAGATGTATAACAGGAATCAAAGTTTGACCATAGTGACTTAAATCTATATGTATTACAGTCGTGACGCTTTCCCATTGACTCAACAAAGTAGGAGGAATATTTCAGTTTAGATCACACTGAGTTTAGACCATTAATACTGCAACGTGCTCTACATGGGGCTGCCCTTGAAGAGATCCGGCGACTTCAGTTAGTCCAGAATGCGGCCGCGCGAGCGATTGTGGGTGCACCTCGGTTCACCCACATAACACCTATCCTCCGCGAGCTGCGCTGGCTACCTGTCAATCTCTGGGTGCGCTTCAAGGTGCTACTTGCCACCCATAAAGCCCTTCATGGTAGGGGATCTGGATACTTGAGAGACCGCCTCCTGCCAATTACCTCCTCGCGACCAATTAGATCGCATAGATTAGGCCTCCTCCGAGTCGCATCTGCCAGTCAGTGTCGACTGGCAACCACGCGGAGGAGAGCCTTCTCGGTAGTAGCTCCGACCCTTTGGAACGATCTCCTCGTGGAGATTCGTATCCTCACCACCCTCCAGACCTTCCGCGCAGCCCTTAAAATCTGGCTATCCCGTCAGGCCTGGGGCTAAAGATTGTAATCCATCCCCCACCCGAATGGTATGAATGTTGTGTTCTTTTTAATTATGTATTGTGCTTATGTGTCATTGTTTGTATCCCCTTACCCTATGAGTTGTAAGCCGCCCTGAGTCCCCCCAGGAAAGGGCGGCCTATAAATAAACTTTTCCAATTTCCAATTCCAATTAAGCTGGGTTGTGTTGCTCTAATTTGGAATATTTTTATTGCATCCATGGCTGCAAATTATGACAGCACCAAGGCAACATTAGCAGAATCATTTATGCCATTGTAGTTTAGACTAAGGAAACCTTTATCACTTCTTTGCTGAAAACCAATGGCACAGAAGTGCACGCTTTCTATTTTATAGTAATTGCAACCAATTACTATGACCAAGTACCTTTTCACAGGCGAAAGTAAACTCTTGGTGAGATGGTAAGATGGTTACAGGCGATGTAACATCAAAAATGCAGTCTCACAGTGTTTTTAATAATGGAATGATTTTAAATGTTTGTTTCATCTGATGGTCTGTGTTTATAGTCTGTTTTTATAGTAAGTAAAGTAAATTTGTTGAGATGGATTGCTACATGCATGTGATGAATGAATGGATGGATGGATAAACGAATAAATGAATAAACAAATAAATAACATTCATATGAATGTTAGCTTTATTTATATACCAATTTTCCTCCAAAAGGGAACATACCATATTTTCTATTTATTTTTAAAAATATGATTATTGAAAGTTCTAGCTTCAAAACAATATGCGTGCATGCTTAATCAAAAAGACCCTTATTTTCAGTGGGACAATATAGGTACGATATCTATTGGATTGTAGTATGTATTGGATTCAGTGGTGGGCTGATGTCGGTTTGGCCCAGTTCGGCTGAACTGGTAGTGGGAGTCAGACCTGGGTCGCAGAACCGGCAGCGACCCAGGCCTGCCACGCCCCTGAACCGGTTCCCTCACCGCCACTGGGTCGCGCTATTTTGGATTTTAATGACTGCGCGTGCACAGTTCACTATAAATCGTTCTGCGCATGCGCACAAAACAATTTACATTAGACAGGAAACACACATGCGTTGCACGCAGGTTGCTAATCAAAACCAGCAGCAACCCACTCCTGATTGGATTGTAGGCTTTATCTCTCATTTGCATCCACTACAGTTATGTTTAAAGAGCTTGATCCTAATGTGAAAGCTACTAACATCAGGAGGTGCATATGTATGTATGTATGTATGTATGTATGTATATATATGTATGTATGTATGTATGTATGTATGTATGTATGTATGTATGTATGTATTTAGGGTCACAACCCCTGGTATGCCCAAATATGGGAGGAAGCTAACTGTTTCCTTTCTCTGTCTATCGGCTCGTCACAAGAGACCATCCAGACAGAAACCCAATATTTTTACTGTTGCCTTTGTTACATTTGTGTTGTATTTGTGCTGATAAATAAATAAAGGGAGACTAGTATAGATCTATTTCAAGCTATTTAGCTCTCATCAGCTAGCCATACCCTTACTGGGATTCGAACCTGGGCTGTATTACATATTAAGCAGATGTGTTAACCACTAAACCACAAGGTTCTCCTCCTTTATCAGCTGACCCAGGGAAATAGCTATGTATTTAGTGTCACAACCTCTGGCTTAGTGGTTAACACATCTACCTAATATGTAATACAGCCCAGGTTCGATTCCCAGTAAGGGTATGGCTAGCTGATGAGAGCTAAATAGCTTGAAATAGATCTATACTAGTCTCCCTTTATTTATTTATAAGCACAAATACAACACACACACACACACACACACATATTATATGAATAAAAATGATTAACACTTTGGATGCAAAGGCTAAAAGATGCTTGTGCAAAGAAATACCCATAGCACTTTAAGCATCTGTCGATGTGGGCTCCCTTCGTACCCTCGTGGGCTTTGATGCAGCCTTTTGCTTGCAAAGACCTAGGATTTTGTAACATGGCATGTTCCTCTGGAATTAATGAAATTGCTCACTCCTAAGCACATACCACAAAGGGATAAAGGGAACTCAGTGTGGGTGGATTCCTTTGGCTTTCCAAGACACATGCTTTCTGGAGCATCGACTACTACACAGCCCTTCTATTTAATTAAGCCAACTAATATCAAAGCAGTTTTTTGCATTCGAAATTCATGCTTAAACTTCTCACAGATTAAGTGGGTTTAAACCGTTGCGATTCCTGACTTTATCAGCATTATAAAATACATTAGAGATTGAGGGGATAACATTTCTGCCATGTTAGGTTATAACCTAACTGCTATTTGCAGTTGTAAGGACTACTAATAGCAGAGGGACCAGATTTATTGAAGCGAAGGCACCCTGTTTAACATAGCCTTGTCATTCCATTAATAATGACTGCGTGGGAGCTATCTCTGGCATCTTTGTTGTCCTGAAAACTTAAAACTCGCAGCACAATTCTTTACGACGTGCTACATCGCCCCCTCTGGGTATTCCTGACCATTATCCCATTTGGTTATATTCAAAACGGCTGCCTCCTGAGAGAGCATTAGGGGTGACCTTTCACCCTGCAATATTCTTGGTTCAAATGGCGTAATAACATGTAGTGAATATTTACAAGCATACTTATGCCATAATAGAGTACTGCTGTGAACATTAGCACATATTTTCTGCTCAATCAGGCTTTGATGTAGAGGCTTGCCATGCACTCTGGAGAAAATGCAGTCCCCAATACGCTACGCCAGTGAAACACCCTTGAACCTAAAAAAGCTTACATAACATACGCTGACGAGATGCAGATTAGCAAGCAAACATATACACTGGAAATGTTGCAAGTCCCCATAGTGTGTTCCGAGGCTGCGTAATGTCTTGAAGAGACTTCCCGCTAGAGAAATAAGTGAGAGGGAGTTACACTATCTTGCTAAGTACCTGGGCTTAGAAGCAGCAGAAGCAGCAGAAAAAATGGCTTACAGCTCTCCCCACTCCCAAACGGTGATCTTATCCATGTGGAGAAAATTAATAGTAATAAGCAGTAACTTATTACTAGTTTTTCCCCATCTCAGATATAGTATTTATTGCATGACTATTCTTCCTCTGTTCCCCGCCTCCCAAGATACCCAGCACAGACTTTCTAACATGAGGTCAAAGATGGATGGAAGCACTTAAAGAGCCGAGGTGGCGCAGTGGTTAGGGTGCAGTACTGCAGGCCACTTCAGCTGACTGCTAGTTCTGCAGTTCAGCGGTTCTAATCTCACCGGCTCAAGGTTGACTCAGCCTTCCATCCTTCCGAGGTGGGTGAAACGAGGACCCAGACCGTGGGGGCGATATGCTGACTCTGTAAACCGCCTAGAGAGGGCTGAAAGCCCTATGAAGCGGTATATAAGTCTAACTGCTATTGCTATTAAACAAACTTCACTCATTTCCAAATCAACCTCTATTTCAGTGGTGAAATTCAATTTTTTTTAATTACCGTTTCTGTGGGCGTGGCTTGGTGGGTGTGGCAGGGGAAGGATACTGCAAATTCTCCATTCCCACCTCACTCCTGGGGGAAGGATATTGCAAAATATCCATTCCCCCCCCCCCACTCCGGGGTCAGCCAGAGGTGGTATTTGCCGGTTCTGTGAATTACTCAAAATTGTCACTACTGGTTCTCCAGAATCTGTTAGAACCTGCTGAATTTCACCCCTGCTCTATTTGTTTTTGGGGTTTTCTTTGCTCCCAAAGAAAAAAAAGAGTTCCTACTTCAAGAAATTTTATACTATGATGGTTCCTGTGACATTACCTTGGTCAGGGACTTGGTGCATAAATCATGATTTATAGCTTTAGCTGCCTATGTTGCTATAATGGCAGAATGATATGAATGAAATCCAATTATTTGTCCTGGGCATGGGACTTTTAACAGAGGCACTTCAACGGTTCTCCAATCATTTCTGCAGAGCTGCTGTATACTGGCATATTGAAGAACCAGCTGGAAGGAGGACCGTTCGGATATTTCTATAGATGGCCTGGAAAACTGAATGTAATTTCATCCCTGTGAGTCGGCACATGAGCAAGATGCAAAAGGCATAAAACATGGCGCATAATCTGACTCATGCCCATCTTACATCAGTCACATTTTCAGGAAAGAAATTGTGTGGCACAGATTTCATACATCAACATCGTTGGAAGAAATAGCATGCTTTTCTTCTCTTTAATTTTTTTGAACTTGATCAGGATTCATGAAAATTATTCCTGTCCTGCTTGGGCCATATTCCCAAGCCTGAATATGCTTGCTTAGTAGATACAATAAACCCGGCCTCTATCTATGTGTGATAATTTGGGTATTTGAGAACTTCCTCGTTTGACCCTTGGGATTGGCTTGATTTACATGTTCATGGGATTTGGTAGTGAATGGCGTTAAGTGTCTGAACTATTTTGCGATTGATATTCCAACCATTGCATGAGATGTGCAGTGTGTCTATGTGTGAGTGTTAAATGTCCATGAATGTGGGCAGAAGGGATATAATAAAAGAATGCAGATGTTTTACTGATTGGGATGCTTTCCTGATGATCAGTATGGAGATGAGTGGGAAGGGCAGAAAAATTGGTTGAGGCCAAGCAACTAACCATCTGCTGACACCTTCAAAATTAACACATTTATTATAGCATATGTTTTCATGGACTGGAGTGCAATGCATCAGATGTTTGACATGTTATAAATTGGCAGGAATGTATACTAGGTCTGTATCCTATACAGAGGAAATGAAAAGCAGGGAAAGAAAGAAATGAAATAGGAAAGGACAGACAAGAATAGGGAGTGCAATTTAGGTGTATTTAAATAAGCAGAATGACTATTCACACACACACACACACACACACACACACTCCTTATACATGTACCAGTGGTGGGATTCAGCCGGTTCGCACCTAATCGGGAGAACCGGTTGGTAACTTTCTAAGCAGTTTGGAGAACCGATTGTTGGAAGAAATCTTATTTTATTTTTTTCCCGCACTTTACAGGGCTAATCCTGTAAGGAAGGCAGGAAGGAAACATTCTGGTGTTGTTTCTAGCCTCATCTATATTGCCCTGCTTACAGAAACTGCCTCTCCGGTTATCCCTTCTGACATTGTAACAGCTAAGGCGAAGCGCCCATCGATGTGCGTGACATTGAGTTGGCCACACCCACACAGTCACATGACCACCGAGCCCCACCTACCCAGCTGGTCATTAGGGCAGAGAACCGGTTGCTAAATTATTTGAATCCCATCACTGACATGTACACACACAGACACATGAACATATTCATACACATATGCAGGTAGTTCTCAAATTATGACAATTGAATCCAAAATTTCCATCGGCAAGAAAGACAGTTGTTAAATAGGTTTTGTCCCATTGTGTGGCCTTTCTTTTGTCACAGTGGTTACGTGAACCATTGCAGTTTGTTAAGTTAGTGTGAATGACTAGAGATAAAATTCCAACTTTTGATTAACCAGACTATGAGCCACAGTGGCGCAGTGGTTAAAGTGCTGCTGGCAGTTCCAATCTCATGGTTGACTCAAGGTTGACTCAGCCTTTCATCCTTCCGAGGAGAGTAAAAATGAGGACCCAAATTATTGGGGGCAATATGCTGACTCTGTAAGCCGCTTAGAGAGGGCTGTAAAGGACTGTAAAACAGTATATAAGTCTAAGTGATATTGCTATTGCTTTCAAACGGAGCTTCAGGATTTTGCCGCTCAATGCTGAAGTGACGTGTTCCATATTCCTGAAATGTGTGTAGCTGTTGCCTTATCAAACCCTTAAGAAGGACTTTCTCTATGTGTCCTTGAAAGCCTGATGGAATGTGCAGCAATTCTGAGAGAAGCTAAGTTTCTTAGCTTCCAAAAGAGTCTTATTATTATTTAAAACTTTTGACTTGGGAATGTCTGGCTGCCTAAATGTGAGACAGCACACATCTTACCTTGGATATGTTACAAACCTGTTTCAGTTTTTGCATTACAATCTCCATATACAAAGAAAAGGTCCATTTTTTGATATTTTATTCATAAGATCCCTCAAGGTGTCATTGAAATTCTTGCTATCTTTCATCAGGCAGATCTGCTGTTGAAAAGTACACCTGTGTGCTTGATGAAATGGTTTTCCTCTGAGACTAATGGCAACAATTCTGATATTAATTGGGTCCCAAGTAATTATCAGGTTCCTATATTTATTTCATGGGTTTTGTTTTATTTTTTGGCCATCTATTGATTTCCTTATCAAATACAGCAGTTCGCCTAAGCCCGAAACGCAACGCAGCCTTTGCTAGGCAAGAGTTTTAACTTCTTATTGAGAGCTTTTAAAATGATAATTATATACATATCCTTTTGTCTCTTTGGAATTGTTAATATTCAGTGTACAAATTTAACAACGTGCTGCTTACAAAGGGTTACTTTTTGCAGACACCTTCCTAGGAAAATGGGACTTGATTTATACGCACCATGCATACAGCACACACACGCACACACACACACACACACGCGCACACACCCCAATTCTATTTCTTTGTTTGTTTTTTAATTCTTGGTTTCACTCCATTGATTCCATGCCAACCTAATGGGGTGGAAAACCAGGCCCCTAGCTCTTGAAATAATATCCTTCGGGCTATAAATATTTTCCTCAAATAATATTAAAAATGCAAAGTCACTGTATATCGTCAAATGCAATTAGCAGTGTACTCTCTATCCCATGATATCGCTTCTGAAAGAATCAAGGGGAAGGATCTTTTATGTAGAACATGGAAATTCATTTATGGCATCAGCTTCCTCGTGCTATTTCTAATGCTAATGCTGGTAAAACTATTGCAGTTTTACCAAACTATCCTACCATGTGCTGGATAACTTCTCACATAATTTGTAGACTATGGGAACTGTAGTTCAACATGCTGGATCTGGAAACCTTTTGAGAACAAGAGAGTAGCAGGGATTCTGGGGGCTTTGACTATCTATGATTTGCACGTGTAAAGTTACTCTTGAAACTACAGTATACTTTGGACCACCTTGGACTTACATATCCCACATGTGTAGGGGGACGAATTAAAGTAATGGTTTAACTTAGAATGGTTGCTATGGTTTCCTGCTGTTGGGTGTTAAGCAGAGGTGGGTTCCTACCAGTTCGCGCCTATTCGGTAGAACCGGTTCATCAAATGTACCGAACCGGTTAGAAGAGGTTCCACCAGTGGACCCGGAAAGCAGGCCACACCTACAGAAGAGGTTCCAAACTTTTTTGAAACCCACCACTGGTCCTTGGATATGATTATTCTACACTATCATGCTCCTATTTATAAAACTCAGTGCCTCTGTGAAAGGTAAGGATGACTACTGCGTTTGTGGTGCAATCAGAACATTGCGTGTGTTGAAGTTGTTTTAACGCAAACCAAAGATGCCTTTTAAAGAACAAGTTGACATCCTATTCTTATGCATGCCAGTGCTGTGTGTGGGGTAATTTAAGGTGGTTCTGACAAGTGTCGTCGGCATCTTCATATCCGGTCACATGGGCGGCAAGCCACTCCCATCCGGTCACATGGGTGGCAAGCCACTCCCACAAAGGAGGCCACACCCACAGAGTAGGTTCGAACAATTTTTGAAACCCACCACTGGTGTTAAGCCTGTACTTTAACTGACTTTATCTGAACAGTTTTTAAAAGCACTAACAGCCAGCCTCACAACTTTAACTTATAGTTTCCCAAAGTCTATCCCTGGCTCCTAATATGGATACATTTCTTCTTCTAGAGGAAACACTTAGTCCGTCATACAATTTTCTTCTGTGCGTCTGTGCTATGCAGAGAAAATATTTTCTACATGGTGACATGTAAGAGACGTGTCACAATTAAAGCTTTCACACTGCAATGCCACCAAAAACCATCTTTTTTACTTCACTAGAACATTTTATTGGTTAAATATGATCAGATAGTTGATTTTATTTTTGCATTCTTCTTCATTATGCTGTGTAGGGCATATTTCATCATATTTTTATAAAATATCTTAGTTACACAAAGAGGACAAGACAGCTGAAAAATATGTTTAACACCAATAAACAATAGTTAAGTCCCTAATACCTAAGCAGCTTTCTCTGACAAGGTGTGCACATTTCTAATCTTGATTCTACCTTGACTTTTAAAAATCTGAATAGAGCATTTTAAGGGGCTGACTGGATCTACGGTTTGATTATATATCTATTGTAGCAAATATCCAGCAGACGCTCAACCTTCACCCTGCCCCAAAGTCTGAGGGAATGACCAGGTCTTTAATAGCTTCCTGAATATAATTAGGTGGGAGCCGTCTGGATCTAGATAATATCATTTCAGAGGGCAGGTGCCAAGGCACATTTCTTGGGCCAACTGGTTGGCATTGCTTGATTAATGGCACCCATTCTGCTTGATTTTACCAGATATTAAAAAAAAACCCAACTCAGTTGTTGAGTCCTATGCCAAGAAGGGGTTTGTAGGTGATAACAATTGAAATGAATTGAATTCTTTATTGGCCAATAGTGATTGGACACATAAGGAATTTTTACATAAGCTCTTAGTGTACATACAAGCAACAAGTGATAAATCATGATCCTAATCATAAAATACAGACATCATAAATCATAAGATACAAACTCAGTGATAGTCATAGGATACTGTTGTGACTCAGCAGATGTCTGCTGTGAGTCCTTTCGGGATCAAGATTCATTATGCAGCTGGGGGCGGGTTTGAGGCAAGTTTGGAGATAAAAGGACGGATGCTGCCACGCCCTAGTCGCTGGAGTCAACGTTCCTTCGTGTGTTCCCATGTTTGGCACAACATTGCTTGATTATTAACCATGATTTATGATTGTTACACTTGGATAAGTGCTTTGGTGTTTCGTGTAAACCTGATCCGTGGAGACTGTGGAAGAAGTGCATCGTTTGTAAGAGTTTTTGTTTTGCATTCTTGTCAGAGACTTGTATTTATGTTATTTCTGGGCTCGAAGCCAGTTTGAACTGAGAACTAATAAAGAAAGACTTCCTTTTAAGTTGCCTGCCTGTGTTTGTTAACGGACATTGAATTGAACCCAGAAGACAACCAGTTACCAGTCTAACCGCCAAAACATTCATCTCAAAAGGGCAGATAGCCAGGAACCCTGGTAGCATGAAGGTTAGAATGCAGTATTACAGGCTAACTCTTCCTGAAGTCTGGAGTTTGATTTTGATGGGCTCAATGTTGACTCAGTCTTCCATCTTTTCGAGGTCGGTAAAATGAGGACCCAAATTGTTGGGGCAATAGGTTGACATTTGTAAATGTTACTTATCCAAGCTTCTGCCAATCTAGCAGTTTGAAAGCATGTAAAAAATGCAAGTAGAAAAATAGGGAGCATCTTTGGTAGGAAGGTAAAAGTGTTCTGTGCGCCTTCAGTCATGCCGGCCACATGACCACCACGGAGACATCTTAGGACAATGCTGGCTCTTTGGTTTTGAAACAGGGATGAGCACTGCCCCCTAGAGTCGGGAACGACTAGCACATAAGTGTGAGGGAAACCTTTACCTTTATCTGTATGTGTATATATGACAGGTGAGTAGAGAACCTCTCTTTTGAGCCAGGATTCTACAGAATTTGGAGGCTCCACATCAGAGGTTGGTATGAGATTTACCTGCTCTGGAAATCAATGGAATTAACTCTAAGACTAACGGTGTGTGAACAGATAAAAACAGACTTTTGACAAGAAAAGCATCAAGTGCCTGTTATGACTCAATATATGATTTCTTTAGAAGGAGTTGATAAAATGCTTGCGTTGTTCCTTTTCTCACAGGTATGCAGCCTGTTTTTGAGGAAGTGTACATCTCTGCAAGAGTGAAAGAAAGAAGATACAATTATTTTTTAGATTGTGTTTGGGGGTGGGTGGAGAAATTCATGTGATTCCTCTTTTTCACTGATACTGCCAGGTTCTGTGCGTGTGTTTTTTTTTTTCCTCACTGGTTGTAAATCCTTAACCTGACATCTATTTATTACCAGCTGGCAAGTCCTCGGGCTCTGAGCCTAGAGTGATTTGTATTTTTTGTTTTTCACATGCCAATAATGCAGATGTAACAAATCTGTTCTGAATTTCTCACTTACACATTCTTTTGTGGTGGGTAGAATACAACAGGTAAGATATACACCGCTGGTATTTTTGATAAAACCAGCTACACATCCGTATAATTTCTCATTAGCCACTTTCTAAGCAGAAAAGTGATTTTAAAAAAAAAGTCTAGGTTTTTTTTAGCGCTCGCTTTTATCGCTGCTATATTTTAGTCAACTATCTTGTTGAGTCAGGAATCCTCCATATCAGATTACCTGCTCGTAAATATTTGGTTTCATTTTTTTTAAAACCTCCACAAGAAGACCCGTTTTGTGGGAGGCCCCGTTCCTGACATCTCAAAGTCCCAAATGTAACACAAAGCAGGGATGGGATTCAAAATGTTTTACTACCAGTTCTGTGGGCATGGCTTAATGGGCATGGCGGGGTTAGGATACTGTAAAATCTTCATTCCTTCTCCACTCCAGGGCAAGGTTGCTCCTGCAAAATCCTCATTTCCTCCCGATCAGCTGGGACTCGGGAGGCAGAGAATAAATGGATTGGATGGATTGGATTTATTACATTTATATGCCGCCCTTTTCCCCGAAGGGGACTCAGGGCGGCTCACAATTCAGTCAGGGAAGGGGGTACAGACAGGGAGATAAAAAGATGAACATAACAATACAAAATTTAAAAACACACACAACAACCATACCATTCGAGGAGGGGGGCAGAAGCTCTTTAGCCCCAGGCCTGTCGGAACAGCCAGGTTTTAAGGGCTTTGCGGAAGGCCTGGAGGGTGGTGAGCGTTCAAATCTCCACGGGGAGTTCGTTCCAGAGGGTCAGAGCAGCCACAGAGAAGGCCCCCCTCCGGGTAGTCGCCAGTCGGCATTGGCCGGCGGATGGAATTCGGAGGAGGCCTAATCTGTGGGATCTGATCGG
>NC_045550.1:2647128-2651774 GCF_009769535.1 Thamnophis elegans
TTGCATGTTCTAGAGTCGGCAAACCAGACATCTCTATAATCTGCACAGACAAAATATTGTATACCCACAAGCATTGTGAAATTAAACATATTAGAAACTATATATATATATATATATATATATATATATATATATATATATATATATATATATATATATATATATATATATATATATATATATATATATATATATATATATATATATATATATATATATATATACTTAAGTCACAACCCCTGGTATGCCCAAGTGTGGGAGGAAGGTCACACTTCCACTCTCTGTCATTAGGCTCGTCACAAGAGTCCATCCAGACAGAAACCCAATATTTTACTGTTGCCTTTGTTATATTTGTGTTTTTTATTTGTGCTGATAAATAAATAAAGGAAGACTAGTATAGATCTATTTCAAGCTATTTAGCTCTCATCAGCTAGCCATATCCTTACTGGGATTCGAACCTGGCTCATTGCCTCCCAGGCAGGGAGTTAACCATTTGAGCTACAGAGAACGACTCCTTTTAATCAGCCAGCCAGGGTGGGAGGGTATATACTTAAAGTCACAACCCCTGGTATGCCCAAGTGTGGGAGGAAGGTCACACTTCCACTCTCTGTCATTAGGCTCGTCACAAGAGTCCATCCAGACAGAAACCCAATATTTTTACTGTTGCCTTTGTTATATTTGTGTTTTTATTTGTGCTGATAAATAAATAAGGAAGACTAGTATAGATCTATTTCAAGCTATTTAGCTCTCATCAGCTAGCCATATCCTTACTGGGATTCGAACCTGTGCTCTATTGCCTCCCAGGCAGGGAGTTAACCATTTGAGCTACAGAGAACGACTCCTTTTATCAGCCAGCCAGGGTGGGAGGTATATACTTAAAGTCACAACCCCTGGTATGCCCAAGTGTGGGAGGAAGGTCACACTTCCACTCTCTGTCATTAGGCTCGTCACAAGAGTCCATCCAGACAGAAACCCAATATTTTTACTGTTGCCTTTGTTATATTTGTGTTTTTATTTGTGCTGATAAATAAATAAAGGAAGACTAGTATAGATCTATTTCAAGCTATTTAGCTCTCATCAGCTAGCCATATCCTTACTGGGATTCGAACCTGTGCTCTATTGCCTCCCAGGCAGGGAGTTAACCATTTGAGCTACAGAGAACGACTCCTTTTATCAGCCAGCCAGGGTGGGAGGTATATACTTAAAGTCACAACCCCTGGTATGCCCAAGTGTGGGAGGAAGGTCACACTTCCACTCTCTGTCATTAGGCTCGTCACAAGAGTCCATCCAGACAGAAACCCAATATTTTTACTGTTGCCTTTGTTATATTTGTGTTTTTATTTGTGTGATAAATAAATAAAGGAAGACTAGTATAGATCTATTTCAAGCTATTTAGCTCTCATCAGCTAGCCATATCCTTACTGGGATTCGAACCTGTGCTCTATTGCCTCCCAGGCAGGGAGTTAACCATTGAGCTACAGAGAACGACTCCTTTTATCAGCCAGCCAGGGTGGAGGTATATACTTAAAGTCACAACCCCTGGTATGCCCAAGTGTGGGAGGAAGGTCACACTTCCACTCTCTGTCATTAGGCTCGTCACAAGAGTCCATCCAGACAGAAACCCAATATTTTTACTGTTGCCTTTGTTATATTTGTGTTTTTATTTGTGCTGATAAATAAATAAAGGAAGACTAGTATAGATCTATTTCAAGCTATTTAGCTCTCATCAGCTAGCCATATCCTTACTGGGATTCGAACCTGTGCTCTATTGCCTCCCAGGCAGGGAGTTAACCATTTGAGCTACAGAGAACGACTCCTTTTATCAGCCAGCCAGGGTGGGAGGTATATACTTAAAGTCACAACCCCTGGTATGCCCAAGTGTGGGAGGAAGGTCACACTTCCACTCTCTGTCATTAGGCTCGTCACAAGAGTCCATCCAGACAGAAACCCAATATTTTTACTGTTGCCTTTGTTATATTTGTGTTTTTATTTGTGCTGATAAATAAATAAAGGAAGACTAGTATAGATCTATTTCAAGCTATTTAGCTCTCATCAGCTAGCCATATCCTTACTGGGATTCGAACCTGTGCTCTATTGCCTCCCAGGCAGGGAGTTAACCATTTGAGCTACAGAGAACGACTCCTTTTATCAGCCAGCCAGGGTGGGAGGTATATACTTAAAGTCACAACCCCTGGTATGCCCAAGTGTGGGAGGAAGGTCACACTTCCACTCTCTGTCATTAGGCTCGTCACAAGAGTCCATCCAGACAGAAACCCAATATTTTTACTGTTGCCTTTGTATATTGTGTTTTTATTTGTGTTGATAAATAAATAAAGGAAGACTAGTATAGATCTATTTCAAGCTATTAGCTCTCATCAGCTAGCCATATCCTTACTGGGATTCGAACCTGTGCTCTATTGCCTCCCAGGCAGGAGTTAACCATTTGAGCTACAGAGAACGACTCCTTTTATCAGCCAGCCAGGGTGGGAGGTATATACTTAAAGTCACAACCCCTGGTATGCCCAAGTGTGGGAGGAAGGTCCACACTTCCACTCTCTGTCATTAGGCTCGTCACAAGAGTCCATCCAGACAGAAACCCAATATTTTACTGTTGCCTTTGTTATATTTGTGTTTATTTGTGCTGATAAATAAATAAAGGAAGACTAGTATAGATCTATTTCAAGCTATTTAGCTCTCATCAGCTAGCCATATCCTTACTGGGATTCGAACCTGTGCTCTATTGCCTCCCAGGCAGGGAGTTAACCATTTGAGCTACAGAGAACGACTCCTTTTATCAGCCAGCCAGGGTGGGAGTATATACTTAAGTCACAACCCCTGGTATGCCCAAGTGTGGGAGGAAGGTCACACTTCCACTCTCTGTCATTAGGCTCGTCACAAGAGTCCATCCAGACAGAAACCCAATATTTTTACTGTTGCCTTTGTTATATTTGTGTTTTTATTTGTGCTGATAAATAAATAAAGGAAGACTAGTATAGATCTATTTCAAGCTATTTAGCTCTCATCAGCTAGCCATATCCTTACTGGGATTCGAACCTGTGCTCTATTGCCTCCCAGGCAGGGAGTTAACCATTTGAGCTACAGAGAACGACTCCTTTATCAGCCAGCCAGGGTGGGAGGTATATACTTAAAGTCACAACCCCTGGTATGACCAAGTGTGGGAGGAAGGTCACACTTCCACTCTCTGTCATTAGGCTCGTCACAAGAGTCCATCCAGACAGAAAACCAATATTTTTACTGTTGCCTTTGTTATATTTGTGTTTTATTGTGCTGATAAATAAATAAAGGAAGACTAGTATAGATCTATTTCAAGCTATTTAGCTCTCATCAGCTAGCCATATCCTTACTGGGATTCGAACCTGTGCTCTATTGCCTCCCAGGCAGGGAGTTAACCATTTGAGCTACAGAGAACGACTCCTTTTATCAGCCAGCCAGGGTGGGAGGTATAGACTTAAAGTCACAACCCTGGATGCCCAAGTGTGGGAGGAAGGTCACACTTCCACTCTTCTGTCATTAGGCTCGTCACAAGAGTCCATCCAGACAGAAACCCAATATTTTTACTGTTGCCTTTGTTATATTTGTGTTTTTATTGTGCTGATAAATAAATAAAGGAAGACAGTAAGATCTATTCAAGCTATTAGCTCTCATCAGCTAGCATATCCTTACTGGGATTCGAACCTGTGCTCTATTGCTCCCACGGCAGGGAGTTGACTTAATTTATGTGTACCTCCCCACCCTGGCTGGCTGATAAAAGGAGTCGTTCTCTGTAGCTCAAATGGTTAACTCCCTGCCTGGGAGGCATAGAGCACAGGTTCGAATCCCAGTAAGATATGGCTAGCTGATGAGAGCTAAATAGCTTGAAATAGATCTATACTAGTCTTTCCTTTATTTATTTATCAGCACAAATAAAACACAAATATAACAAAGCAACAGTAAAAATATTGGGTTCTGTCTGGATGGACTCTTGTGACGAGCCTAATGACAGAGAGTGGAAGTGTGACCTTCCTCCCACATTGGGCAACCAGGGGTTGTGACTTTAAGTATATACTCCCCCCTGGCTGGCTGATAAAAGGAGTCGTTCTCTGTAGCTCAAATGGTTAACTCCCTGCCTGGGAGGCAATAGAGCACAGGTTCGATCCAGTAAGGATATGGCTAGCGATGAGAGCTAAATAGCTTGAAATAGATCATATACTAGTCTCTTATTATTTATCAGCACAAATAAAACACAAATAAACAAAGGCAACAGTAAAAATATTGGGTTTCTGTCTGGATGGACTCGGTGACGAGCCTAAGGACAGAGAGTGGAAGTGTGACCTTCCTCCACCACTTGGGCATACCAGGGGTTGTGCTTTTAAGTATTTACCTCCCACCCTGGCTGGCTGATAAAAGGAGTCGTTCTCTGTAGCTCCAAATGGTTAACTTCCTGGGAGGCATAGAGCACAGGTTCGAATCCCAGTAAGGATATGGCTTAGTGATGAGAGCTAAATAGCTTGAATAGATCTTACTAGTCTTCCTTAGTTATTATCAGCACAATAAAAAACACAAATATAACAAAGGCAACAGTAAAATATTGGGTTTGTGGATGGACTCTTGTGACGAGCCAATGACAGAGAGTGGAAGTGTGACCT
>NC_045550.1:2661874-2709374 GCF_009769535.1 Thamnophis elegans
AATTACACTTTTTGATTTGGTTTCTTTTCATTCCGTAGAAATCTAAATATTTTAAGCTCAGAAACGGAAAAGGGTTAGTGAGGGGGTGGCTGTGCAGTGTTAGGTTGTGCACATTATCATTTCAAAGCCCCACATACACAAAGGGATGTTGGGTTGAGGAGAAGTTAGGTGGCATTTTAATTAAAAGCACTGCATATGCTCAGGAATATAATCTTGCAACATTATGCATTTATATTTATGATAATGCACCCTACTTAGAACAGCCTCTTTCTCTTCTCTTCTTTCTTAGGGCTGGCATATTTGCTTTTGCTATTTCATCTTTCCCCGAAGAAGTATGTGTGCCCCTTCTGCATTTTATTCTGGTATTATTATTTCTACTTATTTCTAGTAGGCAAAAACATTTTTGCTAGTCTCGGAAAAACTACTGTAAGGGAGTCACTGTAATTCCCATTTTATGTATAAGGAGGTGAAACAAAATGAGATTCTGAGAGATAAGGTCTGACCCTGGAAACTGAGGGGGCTTTTAAGTTGAATTGATTTCCACTGAAAAGGAGATTTAACAACAAATTAGGAAATTCCTGGTTTAGTATTACTTCTCCTGTAGACTTATTACGGTACCTTAAGAAAACCTCTTCACCCAACCTTCCATCTCTCCCCTCTGACCATCCCCAACATTCATAACTCGGTGGAAGGATTATGCACCAAGATAATGTACATGAAGAACTCTGGAAGTACTATCTTTCAGAGGGATCTTGGAGTCCTAAGCTGCCCAAAAAAAACCCAACACAGTTGAAGGCTGCATAAACAGAGGGATAGAATTAAGATCCCATGAAGTATTAATACCACTTTATAATTACTTGGTAAGGCCACGCATCAGGGGTGGGTTGTTACAAGCATTACTGCCAGTTCAGTGCAAAAAACATCCATCCATCCATCCATCCATCCATCCATCCATCCATCCATCCTTCCATCCATCCATCCATCATCTATCATCTATCTATCTATCTATCTATCTATCTATCTATCTATCATCCATCCATCCATCCATCCATCCATCCATCCATCCATCTATCATCTATCTATCTATCTATCTATCTATCTATCTATCTATCTATCATCCATCCATCCATCCATCCATCCATCCATCCATCCATCTATCATCTATCTATCTATCTATCTATCTATCTATCTATCTATCTATCTATCATCCATCCATCCATCCATCCATCCATCATCTATCTATCTATCTATCTATCATCCATCCATCCATCCATCCATCCATCCATCCATCCATCATCTATCTATCTATCTATCTATCTATCTATCTATCTATCTATCTATCTATCTATCTATCATCTATCTATCTATCTGCACACACACACACACACACACACACACACACACACACACACAGAGTATACAAACCCAAATAGTGTAGAATTCAGGCACTGAAGCATTTTTCATTCAGCCAACACATTTGACATCCTTGGTTTGGTGTCAGGCTGTTAATCCAGCATGTTTCATGAGTAATAACTCTCGTCATATTAAAAGGAAAATGTATATTTTTATCATTTCCAACACGGACATTTTTCTCTCTTTCCTCCAAGGTGCATGAAATGAACCTGACAAGAGATTGAAGATTGTTGATAAATAAGGTTTACATGATCGGTTCTAACCGCCTGTATTTGAAGTTGCCAAGAAATCTCTCCCCCACCCTGCATTAAAAAGTTAGCAATGTGCTTTTCATTATTGGTATTTTTTTCTCTCTCTCTGGGCTGACTGGAAACCTTTTGGAGCTTTTTAAAGTAAAGTTTCTCTTTGTCTTTTGGCAGAATTAATCATGGTCTTTTACAGGCTTGTGTTACCTGGAAGGTGGCTGAGATAGAACACTTTGTAGGATTGAGGCACCAGTTTTGCATAATTTTGTCCATGTTTAGAAGATTGTGAAGAGGTTGTAGATCCATCTATTCTACTCCTCACTGTCCAGCTCTAGTGACTGTTTCATTTATTATTGTGATGAATAAACCATCTTACTACACTTGTGGGGGAAATAAGGAACAAGAAAGAGTATTAGATATTTTCGTTGCCTTGAGTTATTTATATAAAAAAAGGTGGGATATAAATAAAATAAAGTAACTCTCTATCTCATAATTGAATGCTCCACTTCAGATATATATCAGATATATATATATCAGATATGTGTGTGTGTGTGTGTATGTGTGTGTGTATGTGTGTATGTATGTATGTAGTGTCACAACCCCTGGTATGCCCAAATATTGGAGGAAGTCTACTGCTTCCTTTCTCTGTCTATCGGCTAGTGACAAGAGACCATCCAGACAGAAACCCAATATTTTTACTGTTGCCTTTGTTACATTTGTGTTGTATTTGTGCTGATAAATAAATAAAGGGAGACTAGTATAGATCTATTTCAAGCTATTTAGCTCTCATCAGCTATCCATACCCTTACTGGGATTCGAACCTGGGCTGTATTACATATTAGGCAGATGTGTTAACCACTAAGCCACAAGGTTCTCCTCCTTTATCAGCTGAGCCAGGGAAATAGGTATGTTTCCCTGGCTCATATATATATATTCATAAAGGCAGATCTAGAACTATTGTGAACAATTTCTTAATTTTAATCAATGAAACAATCTACCTCAGGGAAAGATTGTAAAACATTTTTATAAGAAGAGTTATTTAAAAATTACTGCGAGTCAATGAATTTTATTTTTATGAAACACAACCTTTCCTGAAACTGAAAATAATTTATTTAGACTATTTTTAGCAAGATCTTTTCAGGTTTTTGATTTCTCAGACAATGGCTAATCAGCAGAAAGTGTTTAATGCTCTGGCACATAATGGGGGCTATTTTTTAGAGCTTTTTTTTTTTTAAAGAATGAGAAACTTTGAAGTACAGAGGTCAATATTTTTTCCTTAAGAACCCCAAAAGAAGCCAGAGAACAGAGAGGAGATCAACCCTGAAAACCATTTCTCCAGCCAAATGGAAATTAATTTCCCTGAAGTAAACTGTATTACATACATATGCAGACATGATTTCCCTCTGTTATCATCACCTACGTGCACATGGTTTATTTCCACACTCCCCACAACTTATTCCTCTACTCTGATCTCTTTTATATTGCTCTAACATCAGTTTTTCTCTGTAATGCTTTCTGATCCATTGTTGTTCCTCTTTGTTCCTGCCCCCTGGCCGCACCCAAGCCATTGTCTATTTTTCTGCATCCAGCCTAAAGCACACAGGCACAGATTAGGCATCACCAATCTTTCTCTCTCCATTCCCAGCAAGAGCCAAGAGGGAACCAGGGAAACATAAAGGCTTAGATGCAGGAGACCCACAAGTCAGGGCAATCCATTCATTCGGACTGTTGCTCCATCTAGTGCAGGCAAAAGGGATGCTGTAGCTACCTGGCACAGGATACGTCATCTTTGCGGGTGTTCAGGGTTGTTTCCAGTTTGAATAACATTTCTACTTGCTAGTTGCTCGCACCTCTTGGAAACAACTGATGTAGAAATAATATTATTACTGGAATAAATATTAGGCTGGCATTTTGAGTTCATTTGTGGTAGTGGTTAAGGAACCCAGACAGAAACTGTGTGCCACCTTAGAGCCGAGGTGGCGCAGTGGTTAAATGCAGCACTGCAGGCTACTTCAGCTGACTGCAGTTCTGCAGTTCGGCTGTTCAAATCTCACCGGCTCAGGGTTGACTCAGCCTTCCATCCTTCCGAGGTGGGTAAAATGAGGACCCGGATTGTTGTTGGGGGCAATATGCTGACTCTGTAAACCGCTTAGAGAGGGCTGAAAGCCCTAGGAAGCGGTATATAAGTCTAACTGCTATTGCTATTGCTATTAGGCAGAAAACCAGTTGGGTGATCTTGGGCCAGTCACTCCCTCTTACCCCTAAGAAGGAGGCAATGGTAAACAACTTCTGAAATCTTGCCAAGAAAACTGCAAGCATTTATCCTGGCAGTTGCTGGGAACCAATACTGATTTGAAAGTGCACACACACACACACACACACACACACACACACACACACACACGGCGTAGTAAGTCAAGTAATCCAATGTAAGCAGCTAGCATGGTGTGCAGATTCACAGACCATTCAGCTATCGTGGTGCCTGTGGATTCCACATTCACCAAGAAACTTAGCTCTTGCCGAGTGTCTTCTCCTGTTTTTGAAGCAATTGCCTTGTATCATTTATGCAAGAAGGCAAAAGGCAGATAAACCCCTGGGCTAAGGTGGATTAAAAAAAAAAAGCAGAGTGAAGTAGGTGAATGCATAGATTATGATCTATTAGAAACCAAAATGTGAAACTAAATGTGCTCTGGGTCACTGTTAAAAATGATTTTATTGATTCATCTCTACACCTCATGAGTACAATGAATGCAAAGCTCACATTTTCATTATTATTTTTTTAGTCTAGGAAAAAAATGTTTGTTACACTTTAAAACTCTGATGAATGAATTGTTGACATGCTTTCCAATTATTAATCTTTGATAACATGACCCTTCAATTAGCTGCAATAATTGCACTGTGGACTATTGAGTACCTGTACTATTAATAAACAGCATAGGGTTAATATTGGTTCATTTCATTTTATTGTTCGTGAATGACTTTCTACTTAATTATACAAAATCGTGTGGCCTTCTCTTTTGATTAATGCGTAAAGTTGGGACAGATTTTGTTCAGCAAACATTTATTATGTGCAAGGCATTATTAATTGCTTAAGCATTTTGTTCCGTTTCCGTTCTATGTGAAGTATTTTAGTTATGATGAAAATCTCTATATAAGACAGTTTCACATATGCTTAATGGCAGGATTGAGGCGTTGGTATTTAGAAGGTGGTGATGTTTTAACCTAACTGAAAAATGGTAAAGGATGCAGAGTGTCTACTTTGCGTGTGAAATATGCTAATGACCCTCAGTCCATTGAGATAGTTAGCTCAATTTCATAATTTCTGAATTTCAGACAATACGCATGCTTAGTCTTGAAACATTGGGTGAGCAATAGGTCATCCTTTTTTGTAAATACTAATTTTATTCAATATTATAATTAAACAATGCAAGCTAATAAAAAGAAATGTGCAGAAAAGAAGGAAAAAGAGAACAAAAATCCCAAATCATCCTTCATCACAAGTATAAACAACTTAATAACTTCTCATCTCTTAAAATATGATAAATGATGTCTTCTTCCCATACCCCAATTTTTTGTCTATAAACAAATCCATACAACTATATTTCCTTGGCCTGATGTCAGAAAAAGACAACTAATGAATACCTGAGATATCAATGTATCTATTTCAACTTTGATCAAATAAACCAACTTTATATTCCTTTCTTTTACTTCTAACAATCTTGATTTCTTTTCATTTTTCATGCGCCCTTTTTCACAAATATATTCAATAAGCTAAATTTATAAATTAACAAGCTTCTTTTATAAATTCAGTGTAGGAAAATTAGCCAGGTCACTCTCTTGCTTTGTTATTAATATAGCTATTTAATTATCAATACATTACATTATTTCTTTTCTATGTCCAATGTATTTTTCTATGTCATTCTTGTAACCTTTTAAATCCAGTTCTAAATAGGTTTTGATCTTGTTAGGTAAAACTTGCTCCTCTTCCATAACATTTTTAAACCCATCTATCTATAGAGGTGCAAACTATTACAATTAACTTATGTGCCATTGCTCAAAAATATCCTTCAATATGTCCAATGTTAAAACATTTTCCTTAATTATGCAACTCTAAATTCAGTCTAAATGTTCTTCTCCTTTATTATAATCTAAGTTTCATCTAATTTCTTCTAGTATCCAATTTTTAAACCCTAATTATGTTTTTTTTAACAATTCAAAACAAAAGCATTATTTCCATAAGAAGAATTCTTTTATAATTCCAAAATCTTATTTCAAGTTTATTTAGACCATTAATTTGATTGTAACTTTCTAAAGTCAACTCTTTTGTTGATTATTTTTTAAAAGCTGCTAAAGTTCTATTTAAAACTTGTTTCATAAGTATAGAAAGAAACTTATTCAACGCTATAAGACCTGTCAATTCACAAGTTCCTTTAGCTAAAAATCAATTAACAAGCAATTTCTGGAAGTGATTATAAAAATAATTGTACAAATGTACTGTTCTTTCAAAAATGCCAGTTGTGGTTTCTTCATCTCACAGACTTCTAAACTAGCAGTTAGACTTATATAGCAATATATACCGCTTCATAGAGCTTTCAGCCCTCTCTAAGCGGTTTACAGAGTCAGCATATCGCCCCCACAGTCTGGGTCCTCATTTCACCGACCTCGGAAGGATGGAAGGCTGAGTCAACCTTGAGCCGGTGAGATTAGAACCGCTGAACTGCAGATAACAGTCAGCTGAAGTGGCCTGCAGTACTGCACCCTAACCACTGCGCCACTTCGGCTCTTGCAAACTCACTGTATTTGGTGTCCTTCCAAGAAGCAGCTGTCTGGAGCATTTCTGGGTGACTTCAAGTTCCTCCCTTGCCCAAAAGGGACATACTGAGAAGCTGAACTATTTTCTGGTTCTTCATTCTGCTGCACTTGTGTTCTTCACTTTTTGTATGGAGGGGAGACATCTTCAGACCCCCAATTCCAACAATAAGTAACTTTTATGGGCTATGTGATCCCTTCAAATTTTGCAAGTTTGCCTGAAGGTGAGGTAAGGGGTGGGCAGGGTTGCGAATGGCTGCTGCTTTGGTAAATGAAATAAGTCGTAAAATTTCCAGTTTCCAGAAGATAAATTAATAAGACGTTTCTCTGTTACCCCCAAGAGTATTCTTAATACTGTCACATTAGCTTCCTTTATGCATTTTCCCCAAGACAGAACACTAGCCTCCAGGCCTCTATCACTTTTATTTTTCTAACAATGATTCTTGGGTGTATATTAAGGCCCATCCTTCAATGATGCATATGTAACAGTGGAAGGTGGACCACTGAGTTACAGCATGCCCGCCTTATCTCTCATTCTTCTTTAAAAGAAAAAGCATTTTTTTAAAAAAAAAAGAAAGTTAGGTAAAGCAGGGTGCTAATATAATGTAGAAGCTGAAGATGCAGGGACATTGGTGGGAAAGGATAATGTTCTTCTCAGAGCCTGGAAAGAAGATGGCTGTTTGCAAAATATTGTAGATTTTTGTAACCTGGTTTCTTGTTCCTTTCAATAAATGAGATTTTAGCTCAATTTTATAAAAACATCAGGGTGGAGTTAAACCCATTTTTTTGAGGGATCATTCCTGAGGACAGCAATCCCCTCGTGCAGAAGATTACATAGCAGCATTACTGTAACGCACTCTACATGGGGCTGCCGCTGAAGAGTGTTCGAAGACTGCAGTTGGTCCAGAATGCAGCTGCGCGAGTGATATTGGGTGTACCTAGATACACCCATGTTACACCTATCCTCCGCGAGCTGCACTGGCTCCCCACTGGTCTCCGGACGCGCTTCAAGGTGCTAGTCGTTACTTTTAAAGCCCTACATGGTTTAGGACCTGGCTACCTGAGAGACCGCCTCCTGCCACTTACCTCCCAACGACCAACAAGATCGCACAGGTTGGGCCTCCTCCGGGTGCCGTCAGCCGGTCAATGTTGGTTGGTTGGCGGCTCCCCGGGGGAGGGCCTTCTCTGTAGCTGCTCCGGCCCTATGGAACGATCTTCCCGTAGAGATCCGGACCCTTACTACTCTTCCGGCCTTCCGTAAAGCTACCAAGACCTGGCTGTTCCGGCAGGCCTGCGGCTGTTGATTGGTATCCAGCCCCATTCTAACAGTATGCATGGTGTGAAATTTTAACCATTGTATTCTTATTTTTAATTTTTATATATGCTTTGTCTTGCATGTAAACCACCCAGAGTCCCAAGGGAGTCCCAAGGGCGGCATACAAATGTCAATAAATTCAAATTCAAATTCAAAAATAACCAATGGTAAAAGAAAATTCCAGTCCTACCTCCCAATACTTGCCATACCTACAGAGAGGCCCTTAACTTGTGAATTTTACTGAGAAAAGGATCTGGCTGGGCCCTACTTCTAAGCTTCCATGTGGACTCTTTAGAATGAGAGAAGATCAGTTTTGGCTTTTCTTGCAACTGCGGTGGTGAGTTCCATTGTAGCCTTGCAAGAACAGTTTTTAGTCTTTGGGAAACATCTGCAGCATGGTGAGAACATCCAGTAGAAATGCCTTCATCTGCTCCAGTTCTTTCCTACCTACCTTCTAGTTCTCATAGCAATAGCAATAGCAGTTAGACTTATATACCGCTTCATAGGGCTTTCAGCCCTCTCTAAGCGGTTTACAGAGTCAGCATATCGCCCCCAACAGTCTGGGTCCTCATTTCACCCACCTCGGAAGGATGGAAGGCTGAGTCAACCTTGAGCCGGTGAGATTTGAACCGCCGAACTGCAGATAGCAGTCAGCTGAACTAGCCTGCAGTACTGCACTCTACCCACTGTGCCACCTCGGCTCTCATATGCCTCAGACTTTTTGACCTCCTCTTTCCCAGGAAATGCACCGTTAATACTGACACAGTAATTTCCTCCGAGCTCTTCTCTAACAGCTTCTAATACTCTAATGCAAGATTTCTCTGATTGCATTTCTCTGATTGTTTGAATGATTTCCAAGCTCTGGCTCTGTCCTTGTTATTTCAACTGGGGCTCAGTAGCAAAGTGTTGCCAGCATGATAAACAACATGTGTGATTTTCTGACTAGCTTTCATCCATGTAAAAAAAAATTTAAATTCTTGTAATGTTTCTCACCCTCCTACCCAATGGCAATGCAGGATTTAGGCACAACGGAATGGACTCGGCTTCAATAGATAAGGATTGTATAACGTGCACAGATACATTTCTGCATAAATCGAAAGCTCCAATTTCACCATCTTTTCTTCTTAATGATATTTAGGGATAGGGACATTAATTCCTATCGTGGCATCCCAAAGCTGGCATTTCTTAAGTGTTAACATCTTGCACACAAAAGCTGCAATACCTCATCACTTCTGACTGTGTCATAAATCCACATTTTTTACACTCAGCCTAATTATCTAACGCTGCAATACTATTTATGTTACTGTCAATTGCAGTGAGAGTTTATTGTTGGGCAATACAGTTTGAATTTCCAAATAATGTGTTTCAAAACCAGGCCCAGGAATAAATTCTGGAACTTGACATATTTCTAGTTTTCCTAGGAACAGATTTAAAACATATGAACACTTAAGTAACAGGAATGGGATACAGCTGACTTTTAACCAAAGTCTGTCAAAGTTCAATCTAGCGTTAGCCTTGTGTGTCAAATGTCAATCAGATAGAGAGTTTTGAGCATTACCGGGCAGACAAAATTGTGCAAGTACTCTCTTTTTCCCTTAACAACTTTGCTGGAAAGACAAAAGATGGAAAAATCAGTGGAAAAAGAACAAAGGCCGTCTTCCAGGCCTGTCAAACTAGCAGCCTGCAGACCGGATACGTCATGTGCAGTCCACGCCCACTCTGGCTCCGCGAAGGGAAAAAAACTTTGCAATACGACACGATCCGGCTCGTGACTGTTTTGTCCTCGCTCGTATGACTGACAGCCAGCAACAGCCACCGCCATCCCGCCTATCTTCGCGAGTACACATGCGCTACTTTTTCGTATGCGCCCTCACTGGGGGGGGAAGAAGTGTTTTGTCCTCGTGCGTATGACTGACAGTCAGCAACAGCCAAGCCGCACTTGATTAGCTAAAGTGCGGCTTGCTGAGCGCGGGCTGTCAGACACGCGCCTATTGGTTGCCCTGCTTGACAGCTCCGTCTAAATAGCTGTCAAGCAGGGCGAGGTGCTGAATTGCTTCCTACTGTTCTGTGTCCCTCTCTGTTTGAACAAACTGTTTAGAGTCACCTCAGGAGCCTCCTGCCTCGTTATTACTCGGTCCGCTTCAGTGACATGATCAAGTTTGACACCTGTATGACATAGACCATATCATTGAAGGGATAAAGCAAGTGCATGATAAAGACCCTCTTGATCTACAACATGGCTCCCCAATCCCTGGGGCGTGGCCTGTTCGGAACTCGGCCGCGCAGGTAGCGGGCTTGTGTAAAGCTTTCCCCGTGCAAGTGACGGGCTTGCGCTCACGTGCTAAACTTTCTTTGCATGAGTTGCAGGTTTCCATTCCTTCGACTTGCACAAATGGAGCTGTGCACGCTTGCGCATACCCATCTATTCGGTGGTAAGTCGAAGACTTAGGATCGATCGCAAGTCAAGGACTTACATTAGGATTTGACACCATCTGCCATTCTCAGAGAACCCATCCCCTGTCTCCCCCCTCCCCCGGCTGGGCTGCCAAGCAGTGGTGGGTTTCAAATTTTTTTGGAAGTGGGTGTGGCCTCCTTTGTGGGAGCGGCTTACGGGCCATGTGACTGGGTGGGAGTGGCTTGCCAGCCATGTGACCATGTGGGAGTGGCCAACTTGGAAAATGTGATGAAACTCACTTAACAACACTCTTGCTTAGCTGGATCCCAGGCTGGATCCGAGAGGAGATCCCTGTCCTAGTCTTCCTCCTGCCCTCATGGCACGAGGAAAACAGACGGTATTTTGTCCCTTCTGTCTCCCCGTTGCTCAGAAAAGCAACTCCGGGAAAGTCCTTTGGTGACGACAGAACCTGCCTGCTAGCAAAGGACCTTCCCGAAGTTGCTTTTCTGAGCAACGGGGAGACAGAAGGGACAAAATACCATCCAGCCGGGACGGGTATACAGGGCTGGGGAAGGGGCAGGCTTACTTCCGGGTCTGGTCATGAACCGGCTCACAAGAACCGCCGAGGACCGGCAGCAACCCACCCCTGCTGCCAAGCCATAAAGGTTGCGGATCACTGATCTGCAATGGATGCTTGAATTAAGGTGTAGGCTAATTCCTTTTGATTTTGCTGTTTTCTATAGGATCTTTGTGGATTGAGAAGCTGTCTAAGAAACCCAGAGCAGCAAACGGTTTCAGTTAAATCTAGACTTTATAAGTTTTCTTTATATATAAAATGCTCTGTGGTTTAATCCCTTCAGGAATATTTGAATGCTATTCCCTAAAGTACTATACTATAGATGTATTGGAGGACTAATTCCCTGGAGCCTACCGTCAGTGGGGCTGGGTAGAAATTCTAGGAATTTTAGACTCAGTGTATTACGGAAGCTTGATCTAGAGCACAGCCCTTATTAGTCCTTTGGAAGTGCTGTAGAATCAAGGTCATGTTCAATGGACTTGATTCGGCCTGCACTACTACTTTGGAAGTAATTAACTAAATTTAAAAAAAAAATGGAACTGCAACAGAAAGCTACATCATTTTATGTAGCATGTAGTTTGTCCTTGAGAAGTTGAGTGAAGAGATTCTGAAGAGGCTATAAAAAGAGACAGGGAATAAACCCCCAGCCCTGAGACCAATTACCACCTTGTCTTTAACAGGGAGCCAAATATTTTTTTTGCTTTCAAACCTTTACCAGGAACAATCATTGTACAGCCAACACAGAAAAAGGCGTATGCAAATCCAGACATAGTTTAAGGACTATGGAATTTTTAAAAAAACACACACATTTTGGTCTTCCTTATTTTGCTAAGGAGTTATCCTAAAATTATACAGCTTTTTTTTTCTTTTAGAAGAATTAGGATCTTGTGAGTGAGTGTGTGTGTGTGTGTGTGCAGTGGTGGGTTTCAAAAATTGTTCGAACCTACTCTGTGGGTGTGGCCTCCTTTGTGGGAGTGGCTTGCTGCCCATGTGACCGGATATGAAGATGCCAACGACACTTGTCAGAACCACCTTAAATCACCTCACACACAGCACTGGCATGCATAAGAATATGATGTAAACTTGTTTTTCAAAAGGCATCTTTGGTTTGCGTTAAAACAACTTCAACACACGCAATGTTCTGATTGCACCACAAACGCAGTAGTCATCCTTACCTTTCACAGAGGCCCTGAGTTTTATAAATAGGAGCATGATAGTGTAGAATAATCCTATCCAAGGACCAGTGGTGGGTTTCAAACAATTTTGGAACCTCTTCTGTAGGTGTGGCCTGCTTTCCGGGTCCACTGGTGGGACCTCTTCTAACCGGTTCGGTAGATTTGACGAACCGGTTCTCCCGAATAGGTGCGAACTGGTAGGAACCCACCTCTGCTACAAACACAAGTTTATACATAAAAGTGGGATTCTGGGTGTGTCAAACGATCTGTGAGTACATATGGTTGTTAATTTTGCTCTGGAATATCTCTTAAAAGCATAGCATTTACAATGCTTTAGAAGAAGAAATGGCCAAACTGTGTGAACCTTTGTGGGTATATAGCTAGCTTATTACATGGATGGAAACCATAAAAGCTAAACTAAATATGTCAAGTTTATTCCACTTAAGGATGATTCCCCCCCCCTTGCTAATCTGATCAGTTTGATATGTTGCTCTTCTCCACTGGGTGAATTGAATCTGAGGTCTAGGAATGGAAAGCCAGTGCCTAATTTTCTGCACAATCCTGCCAATGAAATATTCTGCTATTTAAAAAATATTATTTTTTGATGAATGGTCTGTCAGTGTTGGATGAAGTTAACATTCTTTTGCTCAATAAAGTAAATATTGAAGTTGTAAGATAAACACAGCCTAAGTTAGCTAAGTGCTTTGCTGCTGTCACATATATTCCTACCTAGTTTTAGCACTGGTGTTTCATTTTACATCTATAATATATGAATGGTTGGTTAGAATTTCCTCTTACATGTGTTAATCACCTTAAATGCTAACATTCCCCAAATAGTGTGAATTATAAATGATAAAGAATAGCTGCAATCCAAGGTAAATTATGTTGAATTTATCAGGATTTACTTCCAGGTAAGTAGCCGTATGACTGTCCTTTAACGAACAATTACTTTATTCTGTACCTGTGCATTGGGGATTCCTTTTTAATTAATAGCATATAAAGATAATTTCTATCTAAGTGGTAATAGTTTCTGTGCCTCCACCTTCCCCCACCCTGACAAATTAACTGCTTTTCATGTCAAAATAAACAGCTGAAACAGCTCATAGACAACATTTATTTTGTATGTACATTAATGGGCACTTCCGTTTTTCCTGGAGGCTAAAATCCACTTTGAAATTCTTGTTTGATAAATTCCCTGGCTTTCTGAGTAATTTAGCTGTCTATGGGGCTGCTGATCCTTTGAGGATATTGCTGATCTATCGGGACTCTTACACCACATCTACATATCCAAGTTCAAATATATACTTAGGATGATTGGTTTAAACTTCAGTTGTCTAATAGAGTAGTTTGATTGTCTCCTATTTCATTTCTACCTTCTGAGGCTAATTCCATACAAACCTTATTTTTAAATATGTTTGCTAAATTCACCAGTTGATACAGGAATCAGTCTTTGACCAACATGAAAGTAATTTTGAGCACATAATAGTGATATAAGATGAAAACATTGGTTTTACATTCATTCGTATGAATGTAAATTAGCATTATAGACCTACAGTTCATTTGTACCAATTTTCTCAGATAAGGATAATTTTAGCCCTTTACCTAATTCCAGTTTGGTTCTCTAAAAACGTTTGGGTGCAATCTACTTTGCTTACCAAAGAGTGAGTGAGTGAGTGAGTGAGTGAGTGAGTGAGTGAGTTAGTTAGTTACTTACATACATACATACATACATACATACATACATACATACATACATACATAGCAATAGCAATAGCAATAGCAATAGCAATAGCAATAGCCATAGCAGTTAGACTTATATACCGCTTCATAGGGCTTTCAGCCCTCTCTAAGCGGTTTACAGAGTCAGCATATTGCCCCCAACAACAATCCTGTTCTCATTTTACCCACCTCGGAAGGATGGAAGGCTGAGTCAACCTTGAGCCTGGTGGGATTTGAACAGCCGAACTGCAGAACTGCAGTCAGCTGAAGTAGCCTGCAGTGCTGCATTTAACCACTGCGCCACTTCTAATGCATACATGCATATATACATATTTTCATCCTTAATTATTTTGCCTATATGATTGCATTAAAATGCTTGTTGCTGTAACTTAAATAGAACAATTGAAAAACACCCAGACACAAAAGATGAGCAATGTGATATATGCAGTACAATGCAGTGGGCCATGTGCAGATCTCTACATTGGGGAAACAAAACAACATCTTCATAAATGCATGGCAGAACATAGGAGAACAAACCCATCAGGAGAAGATTCAACAGTCCATCTGCATTTAAAAGACAAAGGTCAATCTTTAGAAGGCAGCAAAGTCCACATTTTGGACAGAGAGGACCACTGGTTTGAAAGAGGTGGGTCAAAGAGGTCATCTATGTCAAAATTGAACAGCCCCCTCTCAACAGAGGGAAAGGGATACGACATCATCTATCTTCAGTCTACAACACAATCCTGTCAACAGTTCCAAAAAGGCTCCACCAGCCATTTGTGCTACTCAGATGACCCTGACATAGATAAAGCTCCAGGTGGCCACAACCTTCAGGTGGCCTCTCTAAAAGATTGCAAATGACCACCTGTCTGCAAGGAGTATAAGTCCTCCCATTCCCCTCCATCCAGTCAGAGATGAAGAAGCTTCTTGGATGAGAAGTGAAACATCTTCAAAGAACACAAAGTCCAGTTTCCTCTTGAAAAAGTACCTTTGGCTCAAGGTGACAAACAGATCCAATACACCTTCCTCCTGAAATTTCCTTTCACTTGTTTGGCTTTCATTTGCTGTAGCTTTTGGATATCATTTACGAATTTGCTTACACTTGCTGGTTACCTCTGCAAGAGTTATTGAATCATAGCACGATATTGCTACCCGTGACCCGTCAAAACCGCGGTCCACCAAAGCGCGCTCGACGAAAGCGCGCATTTGACGTCATCACAGCACGACAAAAAAAATTAAAAATTGAAATAAAAATAAAATTAAAGCAAGCCGATTCACATAAAGGTAAGGGTTAGGTTTAGGTTTAGGGTTAGGGTTAGGGTTAGGGTAAGGGTTAGGGTTAGGTTTAGAGCGTTAGGGTTACGTTTAGCGTTAGGTTAAGGGTTAGCGTTAGGTTTAGCGTTAGGTTAAGGGTTAGGTTTAGGGTTAGATTTAGGGTTAGGTTAAGGGTTAGGTTTAGGGTTAGGTTTAGGGTTAGATTTAGGGTTAGGTTAAGGGTTAGGTTTAGGGTTAGATTTAGGGTTAGGTTCAGGGTTAGGTTTAGGGTTAGATTTAGGGTTAGGTTAAGGGTTAGGTTTAGGGTTAGGTTTAGGGTTAGGTTTAGGGTTAGGTTTGGGGGGGTTAGGGTAAGGTTTTCGCTTTATTTTTACATTTATCGATCACAGCGCAATGTTTTTGTCGCGCTGTGATGACGTCACATACGTGCTTTCGTCGAGCGCAATTTTGTCGTCCGCGGTTTTGTGGTGGAACCATTGCTACCAGGTCCCCCAGTTTGCATAAAATTCACCGTTTTCTTCTGAAGAAAAAGTATTGTGGGAAAAAGGATCTGGAAATAAAATGAAATAACCTTCAGTGTGGTCATGCTGGGGTGAGATCCAGTAACTTCTTCACTGTAGATTATGAAAGCAATGTGACTGAAACTGTCAGGATTTAAATTTACAGTCTTTCGGGCCACATTTTAATAAGGCCTCTTCTTCTTTTTCCTTTGGTCTCTGCTAAAACCTAACTCTGCTATTACTTTCATATTCCACCATGGAGGTTTAACTACCCGATTTTATTAGCAATGAAATAAACGTATTATGAAATGAAATCTCTGGTTTTTGTGCCATGGAAAACGCTACTTCTTTTTTTCCCATTGGTAATTTATATCCCCTTGAAGTTTTTCTTTCTTTTTACGGATAATGATGCAAATTCAGTTCAGGTCATTTTTTTTAAAGAGAAGAGAGTAAAATGCCATTTGAGAACCTTTTTATTCAACTGAATTATGTATAGAAGAAATGAGTACTTAGCTCATTTCCCCCCCCCTTCTCTACATAAATGGAAGTTTGCTCAGAAGCAGCACGAGGCTTTATAATGTTTTAATCACCTCTGACCTGGATTACTACACTAATATAAAATAATAGAGCTAGCAAAGCACCAACCCTACCCATTTGGAAAGGTATTTCAATACATCTGTAGAGCTTAAAAATATTAAGGATGACAAGATGAATAAAGGCAGTAGCAGAGTACACAATATATACACAAATGTATAAAATGGAAAGAAAAGACAGCATCAAATGATTAGAATAGAGCCAGACAGTAAGGATTCTCCCATTATATTTTGCTCACTGAAGCTGATGTGAAGCTGATAAGCATGACTTCAAGAACCAAAGGTCCCATAAAACGGCAAATGGTGTGTTGTGCTATCACAGTGCAAGCCACCTCTTGTGTTTTTATGAGCATTGCTACAATGGGGTGGAGTTTGCATGACAGTTCCATGACACATATTTCATCCTATGCTTCTTTCTCTACCCATAGTTTGTACGTGCTACATACACATAGATGCAGATACCTACATTCTGCTTTTGACTAGGAGTGTAGTTGCTGGGCTTGCCCAGAATCATGACTCATAATGCCTTGATGGAAGAGAAGGAATGTAACAGAGATACTTACAAGAGCTTTACTACTTTCTGAGGTTGGCATAGAGAATAATCCTCTCATTCATCCCGCCTTTGCGATCCTTACATGTTTACCAGTGAACATAGAGAATCAAATCAATGACGGTCTTAGAATAGAATAATCAAGTTTGAAGGGACCTTGGAGGTCTTCTAGTCCAACCCCCTGCCTAGGCAGGAAACCCTAACCTCTTCAGACAAATGAGAGCATTTTTTATGATAACAAATGGTTATGCAGCATCTTCTTAAAAACTTCCAGTGTTGGTTATGTTACAAGAGTAACAAAGGAAATAGTCCCTTACTTATATGGATATTTTCAAATTTACCTCCTCAACTGGTCATATGATTGCTGTAATAATATACATGCCCCAACCATGCCACGGAGATCCACATAAGTGCAAGCTTTCTCCCACAGATGAGGGGTGGTGGGCATAAATCATATTTGCACTGGAAGGTCTATCTCTCTCTCTGTTAAAATATTTATATATTGCCTTTCCATTACATTTACAGAGCTCAGAGCAGCTTACATTTCTTTGGAAAATAATAAAATTCATCAAAAACTAAAACGCTAACCAAAATGAACAGCATTTAAAGCAGGCATTGGTACAGCGGGGGGAAAAAACAATTATAACACCCAGGAGGGCAGTCAGTGAAAATAACGATTCCTGGTACATTGTTTTCATTCGGTTGCATATGTGGAGTCTTGCATACCATCAACATTCTCATACGGCTAGGTACTCAGCTATGGATTTTCTCTTGCATTCCTTCCTGCCTGCCCAGGCCTTAACATCTCTAATTTTAAAATGACGGCTAAATTTGGTATAAGCTAACTTCAAGGTTCAAGGTTTCAAGGTTTATTAAACTTGTATGCCGCCCTATTCCCGGAGGGACTCAGGGCGGCTAACAAACCAGAAGGGAAGGGAACAATACAGGAAGCAAAAAAGCAAAAGACAAACAACAAAATTCGGAAACAATTTAAAAGCTGTCAACAGTCGCAACAATTCGAGTGGGGCTGGGAACTCATCAGCTCCAGCCCTGTCGGAACAGCCAGGTCTTGACGGCTTTGCGGAAAGCCTGAAGGGTGGTGAGGGTCCGGATCTCCATGGGGAGATCGTTCCAGAGGGCCGGAGCAACCACAGAGAAAGCCCTCCTCTGGGTGGTCGACAGTCGGCATTAGCTGGCGGATGGAATCCGGAGGAGGCCTAATCTGTGGGATCTAATAGGTCTTTGGGAGGTAATTGGCAGCAGGCGGTCTCTCAAGTACCCAGGTCCAATACCATGAAGGGCTTTATAAGTGACGACTAGCACCTTGAAGCGCATCTGGAGACCAATAGGCAGCCAGTGCAGCTCGCGGAGGATAGGTGTAACGTGGGTGTACCGAGGTGCACCCACAATCGCTCGCGCGGCTGCATTCTGGACAAGCTGAAGTCTCCGAATGCTCTTCAAGGGCTGCCCCATGTAGAGCGCATTACAGTAGTAATAGCTTGTAATACAGTAGTAACTTGTAATAGCTTCCCAAACATTGGCAGAGGGTGCAAACGCAAAGCAGAAGGGTGAATCATTTCTGTTGGCTGGATCTACAGTGCAACTTTTGGACTTTTAGGAAAAAGACTTAAGATTTGTTTCTCCTCGAAGATTCTGGGCTAGGCTAAAATAGGGTCCGAATAATAATCAGGCGCGTATGATGTTTGCGATTGATTTTCTTCTTAAACATGGCTATGGTTTAGTTAGTTTTTGCTTTTAAAACCAGCAAGCTTTTCAGAGTCATCTGGCAAGTGGGTGGCCTTAGACATCTACTAAATAAGTAAATAAATGGATTGGTGGAGAAGACAATCAGGAGCATTCTGTAGCTTATGCAAGAGATAAATGTCATCCTTCGTCTACATGATAAACTGAATTCCCCTTCAGATCTGTGATGGTGAACTGTTCTGTCCTCCCTTCTCCGCTCGTTAACAGATGACAGGCAGACAAACTTAAAAGGGAATAACTTTATCAGTCCTCGGCTCAGACTGGCTGCGAGCCCAAAAATAAACATAAATAAAGTCTCTGGCAAGATAACAGAATGCAAAACAAAAATCTCTTACGGCAAAACCAGGTGTCCAAAAAGAAAGCAAAGCACTTCTCCAAGTGTCTCTTTGAATCAGGGTTACAGGAAGCAAATCACTTCTCCAAGTGTCTCTCACAAACAAACCACGACCAATGAACAATGAATGATGAACGAATGAATGAACGTTGACTCCTGCAACCAGGGCGTGGCACCATCCGTCCTTTTATCAGCAGAAGACGACACTAATGAGCCCCAGCTGCATTGTTAATCTTGCATCCCAACTCAACTCACAGCAAACTTCTGCTGAGTCACAACAGTGAACCTATGGCATGTTTGCTGCAGGGGGCATGAGCCCTCTCTGTAGGCACATAAGCCATCACACCACGCGTGCATGCGCACCTCCTGCCAGCCGGCTGATTTAAGGGTTGGAAGCATGTGCGTGGGGGTCGTGTGCACCCACGCAGGGTGGGAGGGAGTGTGGCAGGGGTCACGTGCACATCACAGGGGCGTGGGGAGCATGGGGGGGTTGTGTGTGCATGTGCAGGGGGGTGAGGCATGGAGGGTGTCATGCGCGGATTGCATTATGGGTGCAGGCAGGCAAGCATGCTTTCGGCACATGACAACAAAAAGGTTAGCCATCCATGAATTATAATGATTATAATGAATGAACTAACTCATAGTACAAACTAACACATGGTACTATGGTTTACAATACTCAATTGTAACATACTGAACCAAGGGCAAAGTCATTTCATTGGCCTCAATGGCCAGCAGTAGTCGAAACAAATCTAGAACTAAGAGGTAGCTATATGGGAAAGAAATACACATAATTAAGGAGCACAGTCTCATTTCTAGGTTGACAATATCCCAATAATATTTACTTTTTCTTTCTGGGATTTTTCTGCAAGTGCAGTCCACTTTTTTGGGGAGAGGGGGGGATATTCATTGAGTATTGATCCATTGGTAGTGAGTAGATTTGACTCACCAGCTTGTCAAACCGAACCTGACATTGAGGGCTAAGAGAGAGAGGGACGGGCTCAAGGTCACCTAGCTGGCTTCATGCCTAACGCAGCACCAGAAGTCACAATTTCCTCATCTAGTGTAATGAAGAGAAAGGCTAGGGGTGACATGACAGCAGTGTTCCAATACTTGAGGAGCTGCCACAAAGAAGAGCAGGTCAAGCTATTCTCCAAAGCACGGCAAGAAGGCAAGGCAAGAAACAATGGATGGAAACTAACTAATCAAGGAGAGAAGTAATCTAGAACGAAGAAGGAAAGTCCTAAGAGTGAGAACAATTAACCAGTGGAATGGTTTGTCTTCAGAGGTTGTGGGTGCTCCATCGCTGGATGGTTTTAAGAACAGACTGGACAGTCACTTTCTTTCTTTCTTTCTTTCTTTCTTTCTTTCTTTCTTTCTTTCTTTCTTTATTTCTTCTTTCTTTCTTTCTTCTTTCTTTCTTTCTTTCTTTCATCTCTCTCTCCCACTTTCTTTTCATTTTTTTCTTCTTTTCTTTTTCTCTCTTTCTCTTTCTGTCTCTCTCTGTCTCTGTCTCTGTCTCTTTCTCTCTCTGTCTCTCTGTCTCTGTCTCTGTCTCTCTCTCTGTGTGTCTGTCTGTGATGGCAAACCGTTTTTGGCTCCCGTGACAAAAACAGGGGGAGCGCAGGAGGGTCATGCGTAGGCGTGCTACACCCATAATGCTTTCCCCCCTACATGTGCATGCAACCAGCAGCCCCCCTGTTTTTTCACCCGCCCCAGGCTCCAGAGGCTTTCTAGGAGCCTGGGAAAGGCGAAAACAGCCTCCCTGCCTCCCCGGATGCCCTCTGGAAGCCTCAGGAGCTTCCCTAAAGCCTCCGGAGGGCAAAAAACGTACCTACGGGGAACCCAGAAGTTTGGAAATGGTGACTTCTGGTTTGTCCATAGGTAAGGTGACCAGACGTCCCGCTTTTGGCAGGACACACCCGCCTTCCAATGCATTTTCCCGCGTCCCGCCCGCCTTTTTAAAAGGCACGCTTTTTTTGGCGCTCGCAGCTCCCGCCCATCAGCTGCTAGCTTGCTGGGCTGGCTCATCGTTCTGTTCTCTATCCTACCAGATGAGCCAGCCCAGCAAGCTAGCAGCTGATGGGCGGGAGCTGCGAGCGCCAAAAAAAGCGTGCTTTTAGCCTTTTACCTACTACCTACAAATTTAAGCCAGCCCAGCCTCCCGCTCACTGATTGGATTGGCCTGGACTCCAGCCAATCAGTGAGCTGGCTGGGATGGGAAATTTCAGCACGCTTGCGCGAGTTTCCATTTCCTTTCTACAAAAGACGAAAGAGGTTGCAGCTGCGCTGACTGGTGAGTAATCTAATTCTAATCGAATTTTCCGCTCGCTGCGGCAGGAGGAGAGGGTGGGGGCAGCTGCAGCTGCAGAAGCCCCTGAACCGCGTGCGGGCGGCTGCCCCCTCCTCCTCCCTGTCCTCCTGCGGCCGCGAGGAGTAGTCCGTTCGTGCAGAAATTGCCCGCCCCGGCTGAGTGAATTGGGATCGCCTGCGGCCGTGAGGAGTCCTCGCGGCCGCAGGCGATCCCAATTGAATTCACTCAGCCGGGGCGGGAAATTTCTGCATGAACGGACTATTCCTCGTGGCCGCAGGCGATCCCAATTCACTCAGCCGGGGAGGGCAATTCGTGCAGAAATTGCCCGCCCTGGCTGAGTGAATTGGGATCGCCTGCGGCCGCGAGGAATCCATTTGTGCAGGGGTCCTCGCGGCCGCAGGCAATCCCAATTAAATTCACTCTGTGCGGGCGGCAGGCGCTGCGCCCACGAGGAGATGCCTCTTCGTGAATGGGATCGCCGCCTCCGAGAGCATGGGCGCAGCGGCTGCCGCCCGCACAGAACGTCGTGCGGGGGTCCCGCCGCCCGGAAAGTTATGGAAAGTTATCTGCGGGCGGCGTCCGTTCGTGATTGGGATCGATCGCCAGGGCAGCCTCTCGCTTCCGGAACTTCCTCTCTCACTTCCGGGGGTCCCGCCGCCCAGCATAAGCCCCTGAACCACCGCGGAATCCGTTCGTGAATCAAAATGGATCCGCGTGGCAGGAGGAGAGGTTGGGGCGCTGCCAGCTGCCCGCAGACAATTTCCTCTCGCTTTCGGGGGTCCCGCCGCCTGGCAAAAGCCCCTGAATCGCTTGGAAGTTATCTGTTGGCGGCGTCCGTTCGTGATTGGGATCCATCGCCGCCTCCGAGAGGGTATACAGAACACTATTTACCTAAATGTGCATATATACAGTTTAGTATTTTAGCATTTATTTTTGAAAAAAATCAAACTCCTAAATCATGGTGTATAGCTTATTGCTCCTATCTTGGACATATTTTTTCTGATCAAACATTTGTGTTTACTGGGGTGGTGCATAAAGCTGAAAAGAGTTATTGTTTGTAATTTTTCTACATTATTTTGCTGTTAAAGAAGAGTTTTCTTCTTGGGGATAGATATTGATGGAGATTTCTTGTGCCATTAGGAATTGTTGCAAAGAAAAGATAAAGAATCTTATGGTGTGATATTGGTGAATTTTTTAAAAAAATAGTCTGTGTTGTCTTTCTGTCCCAAATAGTTAAATATAATTTCATTATGAACATCTGCAGGGTTTATGGGATTCCCATAATATGGGAGAATCATGCCTTTGTAGGTCATATTTGCCCATTTGTGGTTGTCTGTCTCATCTGTGAAATTCACAACCTTTTATTTGTTATGTTCTGAATTTTTCTCTTTTTAGAAAGTGATAAGAAATCTACCTGCAATTTAATCTTGACCAGGCATCCTGACTTTTAAGAAGTCACTGACATGCCAGTTTTAAAATTGTTTTTTTTCTTGATAGTTAAGGTCAAAAATTTAAACTTGCTGTCACAACTTTGAGCAGGGTGTGAGATTGTTGATGTCCATTTTACTGTCTTTCAATAACTGTATAATGTTCCAATCAAGCCTCAAATTAAGATGTTACCAACTAGTATGTGAACTACTGGAAAGATTGTGTGCCTATAGAGTTAAGAGTAAGAGTTTCATTTCATGCATCAGAAGGCTGTATAGTGTAGAGAGAAAAATATGTTCAAAACATTACAGTTGTATGTGTTAGCCGCCTGAATCTATATTACTGTCTTTGTTTTAAAAAATTTCTCTCAGGATCCCAAAATGGTATTTGTTTGTATGGGTTATATTTATCAATATGTATTGCATTAAATATTGAAATCTAAGTATTCACTGCTACTGTGGATTCTCACAATTGTTTGATGGGATTTCAACATAGGCTGGCAAATTTGAATTTTGAGTACCCTTGATTGGGTCTGACCCTCTGGACTCCAAGGAGAGATTTTAAGAAACACTGATTTCTTTTGCCAGGTAATATGTAATAGGTTGCCACTGCAAGTGTATTTGAAAAAGATAGCTTACTCTATGGTGTTGTTTTTTTTATTTTTATACTGGAATTCTTCATGAAAAAATCCAAAAGGATTTACAAAAGAATAATAAAATATCTCTTCAAGAAAACAATAAAACTAGCAGTGTCAGTGAAGATAATATAGAAAAGCAAGGCTAAGTGAGGAGTCTCGAGGAGGGGGAAAACATTTAGTGACCAAAGTTACAATGGCATTGAAAAAAGTGACTGATGACCATTTTTCACACTTAGCGACCGTTGCAGCATCCTCATGGTCACGTGATCAAAATTTTGTTTGGCAACAGATTCGTATTTATGCTGGTTTCAGTGTCCTGGGGTGACCTTTTGACAAAAAAATTTTTTTTTAATCAAGCCCCCCCCCCCCCCCCCCCCCCCCCCGGTCAAGGGCGTCCCTCTTTTCCAATCTGAAAATCTGGTCACCTTATCCATAGGGCTGATTTTTGAGCTCCGGAGCCTTCAGGGAAACCTGGAGGCAAAAAATGGACCTACGGGGAACCCGGAAGTTCAGGAATTGTGACTTCTGGTTTGGCCATAGAGCCATTTTTCCCCCTCCGGAGCCTTCAGGGGCCTTCAAGAGGATTCTGTGACGGATCCAGAGGGCAAAAACCAGCCATATGAGCAAACTGGAAGTGACTTCCGGGTTTCCCATAGGAGCAGTTTTTGCCTTCCGGAGCCTTCATGGAAGCCTCCTGAAGGCCTCTGAAGGCTCCGGAGGGCGAAAAATGGTCCTATGGCCAAACCGGAAGTCCATTCCCGAACTTCCGGTTTGTCTGTAGGGCTGGTTTTTCACGCCTCCGGAGGAAGCCTCAGGAAGGTGAAAAACAGCCTCAAAAGTAGGCCGAAGTCAGCTGGCCAGCGCTCGCATGCATGCTGGCCAGCTGACATGGCAACGCCTTGCGTGCCCTGACAAATGGCTCCACGTGTCACCTGTGGCACGCGTGTCATAGGCTTGCCATCATGGATATAGGGTCTCCTGCTTGAGCAGGGGGTTGGACTAGAAGACCTCTAAGGTCCCTTCCAACTCTGTTATTCTGTTAGTGTCTAGGCTGGTGCCTTAACCACGAAACCCAACTGGCTGTTGCTATAACCCAAGAAAATGGTATCTCAAAAATATAGGTATGACTGTTGCATTTAAACCGAAATGCAGGCCCTTTTTCAAAGAAGGAACATTAATGAGGAACTGAAGTGGAGAGTGATGTTTGTTGTCTAGGGATTATTTTATCTTCATTTATGCATATGTATATGGTTTGAAGGCATAGGCGTTTGTATTCAATCCTGTATCTATAGAGAATTAAATCATATTAGGCTAGTCAAAAGTATGCAGTGGGAATTTCTCTTTATAACAATGCGATGACTACAGGATTCATGATAACATTTACACAAAGCTTTTTATGTATGCTAAGCAAGAACGGGGAGAGGTAGCAATACATGCTGAATGTGAGTTCTGGAATTATTTCTTTAGAGTTACAGAATGAAAATTGGGAGTAAAAAAACCAATGAACAGTTTTTACTCAACCCAGAAATAATTTCCAGCATCATTCTGATTATGCTGTAACTTTGAGTACAGTGCTAAGATTTCATGGATTGATCAATCTATTATATAAACATGGGCCATATATGAAGATTCCCTTTGATGCCGCAATTGTTTCTATGTTCCCATTTTTTCTGCTGGCAGCATTATATTCCAGAGATGGTCTCAGGTGTGATAGCAATAGCAATAGGACTTAGACTTATATGCCACTTCATAGACCTTTTACAGCCCTCTCTAAGCAGTTTACAGAGTCAGCATATTGCCCCCAGCAATCTGGGCCCTCATTTTAACCACCTGTAATGGAAGGCTGAGTCAACCTTGAACCAGTGAGATTTGAACTGCTGAACTACAGCTAGCAGTCAGCTGAAGTAGCCTGCAATACTGCACTCTAAACACTGCGCTACCTTGGGGATACTGGTAAAAGGAGATGATGCTGTAATCATACAGTTGTGGATGCTCTCTCTTTTTATAACCTCCTCCATGGACAGCCCTGGATGTGCTCCAGAGGTTGGTTCCTACCAGTTCGCACCTATTCGGTAGAACCGGTTCGTCAAATCTACCGAACCGGTTAGAAGAGGTTCCACCAGTGGACCCGGAAAGCAGGTCACACCTACAGAAGAGGTTCCAACATTTTTTGAAACCCACCACTGGTCCTTGGATATGATTATTCTACACTATCATGCTCCTATTTATAAAACTCAGTGCCTCTGTGAAAGGAGAAAGGATGACTACTGCGTTTGTGGTGCAATAAGAACATTGCGTGTGTTGAAGTTGTTTTAACGCAAACCAAAGACGCCTTTTAAAAAACAAGTTTACATCCTATTCTTATGCATGCCAGTGCTGTGTGTGAGGTAATTTAAGGTGGTTCTGACAAGTGTCGTCGGCATCTTCATATCCGGTCACATGGGCGGCAAGCCACTCCTATCCGGTCACATGGGTGGCAAGCCACTCCCACAAAGGAGGCCACACCCACAGAGTAGGTTCGAGCAATTTTTGAAACCCACCACTGATGTGCTCATATGTAACCCAGTTGTTTGAGACCCCAGGCCAGATACCAGGCGACTGACGAGTTCTAGTCCTGCCTTAGGTATGAAATCTGTCTGTTTGGGACCCCAGGCCAGATACCAGGTGACTGTGAGTTCTAGCCCTGCCTTAGGGAAGAAAAGCCAGCTGAGTGATTTTGGACTAGTTACTCTCTGTCAGCCCAAACTGCCTCACATGGTTGTTATTGAACAGAAAAAGAGGAGTAGGAAGGAATGCAGATAGTCCTCAACTTACAACAATTCACTTAGCGACTGTTCAAAGTTATAATGGCATTGTATAAGTGATTTATGACATTTTTGCACAGTTATAACCTTCGCAGCATCCCCACAGTCATGTGATTAAAATTCAGATACTCAGCCACTGTTTCATATTTATGACGGTTGCTGGTGTGCCGGGGTCATGAGATTACCTTTTGGTTGTTTTGTAGACTGAAAGGAGGGACGCGACCACAGGATGAACAATAACTCTTCTTTATTAACTGGTAAGTATGACAGCGATTCCAGGGAGCGCGGTGCGCGCCAAACTATATATACAAACAAGGCAGCCAATAGGAGCCCGGGACTTGGGCAGCAACAGCTGTCAAGTCCCCGGTCCAATCAGAGCTAACAATCGGCCGGCAACAGCCTCCTCCGCGTCCTAGCCAATCAGGACGGAGGAGGCTGTTGCTGACCTCCAAAAAGGTGCTGAAATTTTAGTTAACCAACTGAGCCTATTAGCATGGCTCATGAATATTTAACAGGTTGTCACTTCCACATGTCAGCATTCCAAATACCATGTAGAATTAAATCATAGTCAAAGGCAAAACTATGCTTAAAGTTCCAATTTAATAAGACAGGCATGTTGGCATCGTGCTGTGGGATTCCAACTCTGGAAGTTACATCAGAATCCCACCCAGTTAAAAGTTCATGATCTCATCCCCACACCCACAGTCCATCACATGGTCCAATCTCCTTCTTCCACGCTGGCATCCATGCCCAGCTTCTTCCGGTCAGGTGTGAAAGTGTGGAGACAAAGGATGACCTTGGCTTCTAGCAAAGAATGAATAACAATACATTCCACAATCCAACTCCTTCTATTCCCCCCTCCCATCGACTATACTAAAGAAACAGCATAATGAAATAAGAGAAAGTGTGGCAGGCCAAAATTCTAAAAGGAATATAAATGCAGGCCTGACACCACATTGGCTTCCCCATTGACAAGCAAAGTCAATGGGGAAGCCAGATTCACTTAGCAACTAACTTACCATCCTTGGGGATTCACTTAACAACTGTGGCAAGAAAGGTTGTAAAGTGGGGCGAAGCTCACTTCACAAAATGCCTCACTTAAGAGGAGAAATGTTGGGCTCAGTTGTGGGTCGTGAGTCGAGGATTACCTGCCTTATGAACGTTCGCTAACTTGAGTTATTTATAAAATAATAAAGGTGGGACAAAAGCCAATAAAATTGTACATAATCCATATCTAAAGAATTGTTATAGGATAGGTGTTGTGACTCAGCAGAGGTTTGCTGTGAGTTGAGTCGGGATGCAGGCATAAGAATGCAGCTGGGGCTCGTTAGTGTCGTCTTCTGGAGATAAAAGGACTGACGGTGCCACGCCCTGGTTGCAGAAGTCAACGTTCATCGTTCGTTCGTGCTTCGTCGTTCGTTTATGGAGAATTCAGTTCCGTTCCTGTTTGAGTTTGTGAGACACTTGGATAAGTGATTTTGCTTCCTGAAAACTTGGTGCTGTAAGAGTTTTGTTTCTGCATTCTGCTGCGTAACCCTTGTTGCCAGAGACTTTATCTATGTTTATTTTGGGCTCGCAGCCAGCGTGAGCCGAGACTAATAAAGGCAAGCTTTGTGTGACTTTAGTTTTGGAACAGGCTAAGTGGGGGCCAGAACAGATAGGCATGGAAATGTAGTGCATTCTCACAACGTAATTGTGCCTCTGGGTCCAGTGGAGTATCCTGCATTAGGGACCCTGTGCAGGCTTTTGACAGGGAGAAATTGATGTATGCTTGGAATCATGTTTAGATTATATTAGTCCAGTGTTTCTCAACCTTGGCAACTTGAAGATGTCCGGACGTCAACTCCCAGAATTCCCCAGGCAGCATTCGCTGGCTGGGGAATTCTGGGAGTTGAAGTCTGGACATCTTCAAGTTGCCAAGGTTGAGAAACACTGTATTAGACCTTTCAGGAGAGCAGAAGAATCCAATGAGGAGATCTAAGTAAAGAACCAGTTAGAAAAATGTAAACAGAGCCTCAAAACCAGGCCCCGTAATAAAAAGGGCAGCCCTTCAGGTGAACCAAACTTGCAGGAATTAGATTTCGCTACAGAGCAAATACCGTAAGAATCCTGGGCTAGGCTAGGAAGCCTTTTAACTATCCATTTAATTGAAGCTTGTGACAGAAAATAAGATGGCTGGGAACTGATCCTGCAAAGATTTGATGGTTTTTGCACATTGCCAAGGGGTTTTCAAGAAGATGTGCCATGCAAATTTAATTTACTGGGTTAATGTTAGATATTACTGTAACGGGCTTTACTTGAAAGCTCTCTGTAGCCATATTAACCTTGGGCCCCTCTGCAGATTTAACTGCAGTTTGAATTGTAGCTCTCTTCTCCGTCCCCCACCCCTTATGTAACTCCCTAGGTTTCCGATAGTTTGTTCTCTGCACAGCGTGAGAGAGAACAGTTGCACTTATAAGCATATTACGCTCTGATTCTCATGTAATATGTCACATATACAGCCACCGATATGGTTTTATGGTTCATTTCACTTTATCGGCCCAAAGATAATCTCTAACAATGTCATTGTGATGGGAATGGGAGAGAAGTTACAATGTCGGGCGATCTGTGCTGGTCTGTACAAATCTACACAACCACTAGAGGGCAGCAAAGGGGCTTCTATGTTTCTTTGCTGCTCTCTGCTGGTCATCTGGGTGTTAGCAGCTTAAATCTAACAGACAACTGTAATGAAAAACCAATCTGCCAGTTTGAACAAGCCCAAAAACATGTGTCCCACAAAGATAAGTAGTTTGCTCCTGCCTTCTCTTCATTAGTAAACTGGCATGCTTACAGGAAGAATATGTATTTTTTGCCTATAATTTATAAGAATATTTTTTTATGAAGCACCTGAGTTTTTTGTTTTTTAATAACAAGTATACCTGTGTGTAGAAAATAGTAGGAGCTAGAAGGTAGCTGATAGTTGCAATTCTCCAGTCTATTCTTTCACTCAATTCAGGATGGTCTGAGATATCTGTAGGACAAGGCTGTCAAACTCCTGGCCCACAGGCCAGATGTGTCACACGCTGGCCATGCCCACGTCTGGTTTAGTGAAGGGGAAAAATGTCCTGATATACCACATGACATCGCTGTGATGGTGTGAGTTTGACACCCTTGCTGTGGATGATTTTTAAGCTATGAAAAGAGTTGGGTAGAGTTGTTAGAACTAGCAACTCTTGTGCATCTTGTTCCATCTTTAATGATAGGGGGAGAAATTCTAGCCCCCTCAGAGAGGGCCCGCAATCTGGGTGTCCTCCTGGATACGCGGCTTAGTTTAGAAGAACACCTGACGGCCGTGACCAGGGGGGCCTTTTACCAGTTGCGCCCCTTCCTGGATCGGGATGCTCTGTGCACAGTCACTCATGCCCTCGTCCTTTCTTGCCTGGACTACTGTAACGCTCTCTACATGGGGCTGCCCTTGAAGAGTACCCGGAAGCTTTAACTGGTCCAGAATGAGGCTACGCGGGTTATCATGGGGGCATCCAAGTGCTCCTATGTTACACCCCTTTTAGGCGGCCTGCACTGGTTGCCAGTTGTCTTCCGGGTGCGATTCAAGGTACTAATTATGACCTTTAAAGCGTTCCATGGCTTAGGCCCAGGGTACCTGCGAGGCCACCTACTGCCACCGGTAGCCTCCCACCGTCCAGTGCGATCCCACAGAGTTGGCCTCCTCAGGGTGCCGTCGGCCAGACAGTGTCGGCTAGCGACCCCCAGGGGGAGAGCCTTCTCTGTGGGAGCCCCTTCCCTCTGGAATGAGCTGCCCCCCCGGAGCTTCGTATAATCCCCGACCTCCGGTCCTTCCGATGCGCCCTAAAAAGTTGGCTTTTCCAGCAAGCCAGCCTGGCCTGAACAAAACAAAACAAATTATTGATTACTGTTAATTTGAATTCTTTTTTAAAAAATGTCATTGTCAATTTTAATTGGGTTTGGGATATTCTATTGAATTTTGTTTAACTTTTGTATTATGTGTTTCTTTTAATGTTGTATGCCACCCTGAGTCCTTGGGAGAAGGGCGGCATATAAATCTAATAAACCTAAATCTAAACCTAAACCTAAACAAGTTGCTGTGCCAAAGCTCTTTTGTTCACAGGCAACCAAGAGAAAAAGAAGAAAAGAAAGAAAGGGGGAGAGAGAGCGAGAGCGAGAGGGAGGGCAAGAGGGAGGGAGGGAGGGAAGAAGGAAGGAGGGAGGGAAGGAAGGAAGGAAGGAAGGAAGGAAGGAAGGAAGGAAATTTTGCAGAATTTGTTTCACTTTAGTGATATTCTGGCTATTTCCATATCTTCTCATTTACAGCTTAATGTTTGAAACAGTCCTCAACATTAATATCAGCATTAAAGCTTAATTTCCTAACCCATTTCAGCAGAAGCAATTAGATTCCCATATGTTGGTTTGTATATGAGTCTACATGAGCCTCTTCAATTATAGAACAAACATGTGCATGATACACTTTATGTTTCATTGAAATCTGTGGAAGGAAAACGAATTTCCGTTTCGAGAATCAATGTACCTTCTGATGCCAAATCCTTGTGATAAACGACAAGAACAGACCATGACGTTCAGACTATATGTTTGCAACCACTCGGAAATGACCGTCCTGCCTTGGAAGCGGATTAAGGCATTGTTGTTCTTCTCCAGCAGGTTCTGTGTGCTTAAAAAATTGGGCAGCCTTAAGTGACTGTGCTTATTTCTTTTTGACTATTTTAAGCCATGCGGTTTGGATTTTTGACTTGGTGATGCATCCTTAGAATGAAGCCGAGGTGGTGCAGTGGTTAAATGCAGCACTGCAGGCTACTTCAGCTGACTGCAGTTCTGCAGTTCGGCTGTTCAAATCTCACCGGCTCAGGGTTGACTCAGCCTTCCATCCTTCCGAGGTGGGTGAAATGAGGACCCGGATTGTTGTTGGGGGCGATATGCTGACTCTGTAAACCGCTTAGAGAGGGCTGAAAGCCCTATGAAGCGGTATATAAGTCTAACTGCTATTGCTATTGCTAAGTTTGGCTCCTTGATGCTCTTCAGTTATCCCTGGAATCATGTCAGATTCTGTGTAACTTTCCTTTTTTTCCCATGTTCTCCCTTTCTTTTCTAACCTTTCCCTCTAAACAGTTGTTAAAGCTTGCCCCAAGTTAACTGTAGTCAATTCTTGTTTCATCTTATAGTCCAGTATTACATAAATAGTGGAAGTCTTTCCTTATCCCCGGTGATTGATAGTGAGGACTATTTGTACATATCGATTGGGATAAAAAATTAGTAGTTTGCAATGGGAAAGGCAAATTAGTCATCAAAAAGTAGATGCTTGGAGTATTTTAAGAGTTCCTTGTTTAATTCTCTTGATGTGAGTTCTTTTGACAGTAAGTTTTATGGTGCTGAGATGTGGGAGGATGAGGCAGTAGTACCAGGTTATTGCAAATTCTACTTTTACTCTTTAGCTGATTTATTTTGCCTAGCCTCCTTCCAATAAGACACCAAATGTCTGAAGCGACTCCATCGGGGAATAACAAGATCATTTTTTTCCCAGGTAACAATTCTCTTGCCAAAAGTCACACGCAATCTTTGAGTACAATGATATAGATTTCTGAAATGCTAACATTAATATTTTTAAGTGATCTTAGCACCATTTAATAAAAAAAAAATGGAACATGGACTATTGGACTATTATCACTTCTACTTATCAATCAAATTGAATAGTGTTCCCCCCCCCAATACATAATCTCCATTTAGAAAAGAAAAGAAAAATTCATCTTTAAGTGATTCTAAAATTCATTTCATGGTGAACTATTTTAAATAAGAGGTATTTGCAAAGGGATGTGGTGGCTCAGTGGCTAAGACACTGAGCTTGTTGATCAGAAAGGTCAGCAGTTCAGTGGTTCAAATCCATAGCCTCGCGTAACGGAGGGAGCTCCTGTTACTTGTCCCAGCTTCTGCTAACCTAGCAATTCAAAAGCATGTAAAAATGCAAGTAGAAAAATAGGGGAAACCTTTGGTGGGAAGGTAACAGTGTTCCATGTGCCGTCGGCATTTAGTCATGCTGACCTGTTTCAATAAAAGTCATCCTATGAAGCCTTCCTATGAAGTCAATTTCATTTTGTTAAACTAGTAGGACTGACCAGAAAGGAACTATATTTTTTTTAGGAATGCTACTTCAGTTGCAGCAATCAATGTCAAATTTTGAAGTTGGAAATTAAAATGAATTGCTTTCTCTTTCAAGGTTGTGTTAATTCATTTCAATTCTATATAATTGTATTATATGTTTCTATTATGAATAAATCCATTTTAATTTGGTTTGAAAATATAGCTTCGAATGATATAGACAAATTATTCCATATTTAAGGTGAAGCCTGCATAATGTAAATGTATATTATGAAATAAGAACCAGCACATGATATGAAATTTCTTTCTTAAATAGACATGCACAATGTTATTAGGGACATATAATGCATTGACTGTATTTGTTCTTTATGTCAAAAGAATCAAAAGGCCAATGTCTGCAGATTATGCCACCATTGATTAAAACTTTGGCTTCCATAACTTCTAACCTTCTAAAAAATGGCATTTATGAATTTTCCAAAAAAAGAAAAGAAAAATATCTCAGATGTTTCATATTTATATTATTCTAAAATGGAATATATAAAGCTGCGTTCATTTTTATAGGATCAGAAGAAAGTGATGAAATGATGAACATAGATCTTCGATGATGGAAGAGAAGAGGTATGTATTAAACAAAATAACAAGGAGTAGCATATTTGTTTCTAAACAATATGTGTAGCACAAAGTTATGATGTCATCAACCTTTGAAAAGCATAGAATCATAGCCAATAAAAATGGAACGAAATGCTTGTTCTATACTTTAAGGTCTAAAAAGAAACAAACAAGATCAAGGTTTGAAAATTGTTTTTCCTTTAATTGATTTGTACATCTTTGAATATTGTAGACATGGATGAGGGATGTAATTAGGTATCATACAGATATTAGATTTGACATGTGATTCTATCTCCCGTTTGGATCTGTTCTTTACCAAATATTCAATGAAATCTTGAACGTTCAACATAATAGCAATACACACTAGGCTGAAGTAAGGGCTCACACACTATTAATTTACCAATATCATCCCTCCCCCATTTGTATGAATGTTAAATGTGATGTCAGATATTCCCAATATTTTTGAGATATTGAATTTTGAACAGATATTATGGACATATTTATTTCCTATGTAACAATTTTATTTTGAACAAATTTAACAAATAGACAGATTTTGTAGAAGCTTGGTGAATATCAGAGGTGGGTTCCTACCAGTTCGCACCTATTCGGTAGAACCGGTTTGTCAAATCTACCGAACCGGTTAGAAGAGGTTCCACCAGTGGACCCGGAAAGCAGGCCACACCTACAGAAGAGGTTCCAAAAATTTTTGAAACCCACTACTGGCAAGGATCTTGTAACTTGACAGCTTTAAGACTTGCATGCTTCAATGCCAGAGTTTCTGAATACCTACTTGGACTGACCTAAGTACTAATTATAATTTCATATCCGGTCACATGGGTGGCAAGCCACTCCCACAAAGGAGGCTACACCCACAGAGTAGGTTCCAACAATTTCTGAAACCCACCACTGGTGAACATTAAGAGAAATGTCTACGGTCTATGGGTGGGTTTTTAAGCTTGCATGTAGTCAAGATTGAAAAAGACACAACTGGAGGAAAAGATGAATTTCAATTGTCCATTAATTGCAGGATTTTAAAATGCAATAGTGAGGCAATGTATATTTATAAAATAGCACAGCTGCAAGGTCTAATAAAAGTATGTTTTGTCATTTTTTGTTATTGGTTGTTAGATGGGAAGTCTTCCTTATATATTTAGACATCATATACATTTGGCACTAAAGAGTAGCTTAAATTATTTACATTGCTCAGTGCTTAATTATGTTATTTTACTGTTCCTGAAAACCTGACACAAAGCAAATTTACATTACTGTGCTCCTAATTAGCCAATAATCCTTAAGGATTTGAATGATACATACCCAAAGTAATTTCTTTTTTGCCTATGAATTTCTTTATGTTGGTTTCACATCAAGCACTATGACAAAGGGCATTTTAATGTTGACAGCCCTCAATGGGTTAATCTCTTCATCACAGTCTCTTACAAAACCAAATTCCCCTTTTATGCATAATAAAAATCAACAAGCAATCAATAAATTTTTAAAAAGGCAAATTGATTCCCCCCCCCCACTTTTTAAAGAAGTCCATAGTCATTCAGCCAATTATTATGTTCATAAATTCCTATTGGTTAGGATAAAGAAAACTCTGTGGCTGTGCGTAATAGACTATTTCGAAAGCATCAGACAATTTTTCAATCAATGTCTTCCTTATTTTAAAAGACTGATTCATTTTGCCATCCTTCAGATAAATGTGTTGGCTTCTGCTTTTCATTAAATTCATTATCATTGTTAATTTTAATTTGAATAATTTTTAGAAGTGTAATTGTCAATTCTAATTGCGTTTGTTTGGGATATTCTATTTAATTTTTTTTAAACTTTTGTATTATGTGTTTCTTTTAATGTTGTACGCCACCCTGAGTCCTTGGGAGAAGGGCGGCATATAAATCTAATAAACCTAAACCAAACAAAAATCATTTTAAGAATTGCCGTAGGAAACTTATATCCCCACCCCCATGTATACCACTACACAAACAAACACATTTACATATGTGCAAAAATAAACTTTTTAAATTATCAAATAGTTTGATTTTAATTAATTTTATTGCTTTTTAATAATAACAAAAAAAGGAAAGTTTTCAGATAATTTCATTTTCATCTTAGGAATCAGGATTAAAGCATCTATGAAACGTTAACCAAATTGACTTTAAAAAAAAATCATTGCTTAATAGAACTTGCTACCAAGTGTTAGATTTATTTAAATTAAAACATATCCACTTATCACTCAATATTGGAATTTATTAAACTATCTGGAAATATACCGATATCAGCCTAATTATAATATATCCATGTCTCTGAGCGCATTTACATAGCAATAGCAATACCAGTTAGACTTATATACCGCTTCATAGGGCTTTCAGCCTTCTCTAAGCGGTTTACAGAGTCAGCATATATCGCCCCCACAGTCTGGGTCCTCATTTCACCCACCTCGGAAGGATGGAAGGCTGAGTCAACCCTGAGCCGGTGAGATTTGAACCGCTGAACTGCAGATAACAGCCAGCTGAAGTGGCCTGCAGTACTGCACCCTAACCACTGCACCACCTCGGCTCATTACATAAAGTTTAGAAACCAGAACTTTCTAAAAGGAGCAGTTAGTGAACATTCTTTCTATAAAATGGAAACCTATTCATGCTATTTGACTGGCAGAAACTAATAATTCATTTTGTGTGCAATGCTAAGTCAAATTTGATCCACTGCGGGGGTGTCAAATTTGCAGCTTATGGGCCAGATATGTCATGTGCTGGCTGCGCCCACCCCCATTTTAGTGAAGGGGAAGAAAGTTGTGATACGTCACGTGACAACAATGTGAGTTTGACACCCCTGATCTACTGTGTTGTATGTGCAGTTTCAAACCTTTACAATCACTTTGTGATTTTAAAACAAACAGGCTCATCACAGTGACACAAGATTAGGAGTTCAGTTTAAAGAACGGAATATTGATTATTTTTAATATTGTTATTTTTTAATATAGAAATAATTCAGATCAGGTTGCGTCAAACAAAAAAATGCAATATAACCAGATTGTTTTAATTGCTTCAATAGCAGAATATTAACCCTATTGATTTTTGTCTACTCAGTGAAGATTTAAACTGTTAAATAATGTTAACATGTATTTACAGAAATGCAATGTTATATTATACAAAGATAATTGGTAGCTGAAATCCAACAGTTGCTTTGTTCAGAGTTTTCTGTGTATACCATCAGAGGTTCCTGTTATGATCTTAATATTACTATTTGACAGAATAGTCATGAACTTTCTTTGACTTTCACTGGCTTATAAACATAAGCAGTGGTGGGATTCACACCATTTCGAGAGAACCAGCCAGAGGTGGGTTCCTACCACTTCGCACCTATTCGGTAGAACCGGTTTTGATTTATTTAGAAATATATACATAAGTGGAGGAGTAAAAGCCGATACAAGCACTGTAACATTTGATGCTAAACATTTTCAGAGTTCAGGTCAATTCTGTCCTTCACAAAATCATTTCCATCACAAAAGGCATGATTTAAAATACACCAAGAATAACCTTGTTAAACATCAAATGTTTAAAAGTTCATTGAAACAAGGATAGAACAGTTTTGCAACAACAATGCAAGATAAAATTTGACAGGGATAGGGAATGGGGAGAGGCAGTGTGGTGTAGTAGTTACAGCACCAAGCTAAAATCTGGCAAATCTCTGGTTTCTCCTTGTGTACAAAATCGACTAGGTGATCAATCACTCTCTTTTAGTATAGGAAGAAGACAATAGCAAATCATTTCTGAAATCTTGCCAAGAAAATTGTAGGGACTAGTCCAGACAGTCTTCAGGAGTCAATATCAACATCTCCTTCCCAAAGGGAACATGAATGGAAAGATGTAACATTTGCAGAGAAGGACATCTTGGTAATTATTAATTGCAGGAGTGGGTTTAGTAGGGACTTTGTGGTAGCCAATAGCACTGGAAATATTGTATGGATCAGAAGAAGAATGGACTGAATTAAATATCAACATATCCTAGAGGAGAAGGAACGGACTCTGAACAGAAGTTGCATATGCATGCCTTCAAATTTGTGGGAGGCAATTGTGTTGAACTTCGTATCGTGGCTGACTTAAAGTCAACTGCAGAGGTGGGTTCCTACCAGTTCGCACCTATTCGGTAGAACCGGTTCGTCAAATCTACCGAACCGGTTAGAAGAGGTTCCACCAGTGGACCCGGAAAGCAGACCACACCTACAGAAGAGGTTCCAAAATCTTTTGAAACCCACCACTGGTCCTTGGATATGATTATTCTACACTATCATGGTCATATTTATAAAACTCAGTGCCTCTGTGAAAGGTAAGGATGACTACTGCGTTTGTGGTGCAATCAGAACATTGCGTGTGTTGAAGTTGTTTTAACGCAAACCAAAGACGCCTTTTCAAAAACAAGTTTACATCCTATTCTTATGCATGCCAGTGCTGTGTGTGAGGTAATTTAAGGTGGTTCTGACAAGTGTCGCTGGCATCTTTATATCCGGTCACATGGGCAGCAAGCCACTCCCATCCGGTCACATGGGCGGCAAGCCACTCCCACAAAGGAGGCCACACCCACAGAGTAGGTTCAAACAATTTTTGAAACCCACCACTGAACTGGAAGATGTCCGGACTTTAACTTCCAGAATTCCCCAGCCAGCGAATGCTGGCTGGGGAATTCTGGGAGTTGAAGTCCGGACATCTTCCAGTTGCCAAGGTTAGGAAACACTAGCTTAGCGTAAGTTATTTCATATCTGTAAATACCTACAATTTAACTAAAAGGTACTAACTTTTGCATGCCATCATAAATAACAAATGACCAGTAAAAACTTATAATAAAAGACTGAGGCAAAGAAAAATATTTGGAAAGGCATCAAGATACTGGGGAAGCCTTCCTGGAGGAAAACAAACCATCACTTCTTCCCCACAGTTTTATTTTAAATGGAAAGAATACTTAGGGAATAGCAACAAAATGGGACCATAGTTAACAATTGAATATGCAACGTCTTCTTATATCCATATCTCATATTCAAAATCAGAGAAAAAATTAGTGGCACTCTAGAGCTTTCTAGTCAGCTTTCTTCCATAAACTCATAGAGGTAAGCATTTGTATCTCAGCTTACTTTAATTGCACTAAAATCAGTGTATTAATTGTTAAGTTTAGGTTTATTAGATTTATATGCCGCCATTCTCCCAAGGACTCAGGGCGGCGTAAAACATTAAAAGAAACACATAATACAAAAGTTGAAAAAAAAATTAAATAGAATATCCAAAACAAACCCAATTAAGATTGACAATGACATCTTTTTAAAAAGAATTCAAATTAAAATTAACAGTAATCAATAATTGATTTTGTTTTGTTCAGGCCAGGCTGGCTTGCTGGAAAAGCCAATTTTTTAGGGCGCGTCGGAAGGACCGGAGGTCGGGGATTATACGAAGCTCCGGGGGCAACTCATTCCAGAGGGAAGGCGCTCCCACAGAGAAGGCTATCCCCCTGGGGGTCGCTAGCCGACACTGTCTGGCCGACGGCACCCTGAGGAGGCCAACTCTGTGGGATCGCACTGGACGGTGGGAGGCTACCGGTGGCAGTAGGTGGTCTCGCAGGTACCCTGGGCCTAAGCCATGGAGCGCTTTAAAGGTCATAATTAGTACCTTTAATTGCACCCGGAAGACAACCGGCAATCAGTGCAGGCCACCTAAAAGGGGTGTAACATGGGAGCACCTAGATTATTATCTTCCTTTGTGTCTTGTCATTCATTCATTCCTTTATTCATTCATTCTCCTAACAAATTCCATAGACCGATCAGATCTCATAGGTTAGGTCTCCTCCGGATTCCATCCGCCAGCCAATGTCGGCTGGTGACCCCCCGGGGGAGAGTCTTCTCTGTTGCAGCTCCAGCCCTCTGGAATGAGCTCCCTGTCGAGATCCGGACCCTTACGACCCTCCCGGCTTTCCGCAAAGCCACCAAGTCCTGGCTGCTCCCACGGAACCCCACGGAAATTGTGAATGTTGTGTTTTTGTTTTTAAAGTGTTGTCTTTGTCTAGTCTTCCCCCTTCCCTTGTCTATTGTGAGCCGCCCGGAGTCCTTCGGGAGTGGGCGGCATACAAGACAAATAAATACAAATATAATACAATAAAATAAATGTTTACTGCATTACCTATATCATCTTATTCAAACATTGTCCCAACAAAAATCAACAATTATAGTTCCCTCTTACTTCAAAATGTTCTGGGTTTGCAGGCAATAGTTCAGAAGGGTGGTGACAGGAATGCTAAAATGACGGGAGATGTTTATGTTGTCCTTTACAAATTGTTCAATTTAATGCTTTGTTACGTTTAATCTGAGTAATGAATCCAGATGTTAACTGATGGCTGCATTAAAAATGATTAAAATAAATAAAGACAAACAGATCATTATACCTGATCTCTTCCAGCTGACTCGATATGGATTTGTTGCAGCAATGGGCCTCCTTCGGAGGAAGACAACTTCTGCCATAACAGCAACCTTGGCGAATTCACACTGAGCATTTCCACGGTAGGAACGCATGCTGATATAAACGTGGAGTAGAACTTCTAATCTGCCAGCATCAGTGGGTGATTTTGCACCATTTACAGAGAGGTTTTGGGGTGTGAATATTTTTATATGAAACAAAAATGCAGGTGGGATGAAATGGATTACATGTATTCTCTTATGCAAACAGCTTGCTCCCAGTAGTGCTTACTGATGGTGCATGAGACTGAGCAGTACCTAAAATAGGTGAGATGTGCTATAGAGAATGTTAGAAATTATTTTCTCAATTCATATGCGCTAAATATACACATGCATGCACACACACACACACAGTCCACCCACCTACTCACACGTACATATAAACGTAAGCTTTATTAACACTTACCTGCTCCTTGATTTTATTTTTATTTATTTTAATTTTTATTTTAAACACGTAAACACATCAACAGAAACAGACACATGACTTAAAACAACATGGGAACAAGAACTTCCATCGTATATCATATCGCAGTTCCGTATCGGTTTCTTTGCAGTTAGTGTTTTCCCTTCTATACATTTCTATCTTGCATTCATAATCTCCTTATTCGTTATCCATTTTTATGTACAATTCTATAATTGTTTATACTTAGCTATTTATAACAAAATATTGTTTACCTATATTGTGCTTTATATTCTTACTGTCATTTATTCTCTTACGTGCAATTCTAGGTATACATTCACATAGTTATTCTTTTTCTTTGCCATTCTTATACTTTTATTTATTTATTTTTATTTATTTATTTGTCTTGTATGCCGCCCACTCCCGGAGGACTCCGGGCGGCTCACAAAAGACAAGGGAAAGGGGGGAATGAGACAAAGACAACATATTAAAAACAAAACCAACATTCACAATTTCTGTGGAGGTAGGTGCTTCTCAGCTCCCCCCGGCCTGCTGGAACAGCCAGGACTTGGTGGCTTTGCGGAAGGCCGGGAGGGTAGTAAGGATCCGGATCTCAACAGGGAGCTCGTTCCAGAGGGCCGGAGCTGCAACAGAGAAGGCCCTCCCCCGGGGAGTCACCAGCTGACATTGAATTTTATATAAGCCACTCCCACAAAGGAGGCCACACCCACAGAGTAGGTTCAAAAATTTTTTGAAACCCACCACTGCATGGTATGTAAACCATGTAAACAATTGCACCAATTTTTGGGGGGAGGGGGCTGGTGGGGGGAACCGAAATAAGCTGCTGAAAATAGTGGTGGTATCCTTCGAAGGCAGAATGTGTTTTTCATGGGAAGACAAAAAAGAAAACGAAACGAAAACCATGACCCCACCCCCAGTAATCTTGTTATGGTATTATCATTGTATGAAAGCCCATTAGCAAAATACTATGATGCTGGTTGCACAGTGAACTCAAACCCAACCCTAATTAAACTGCCTGCATTCCCCAGCATTTTCTTGTAATGATGTCAACCGGGGGCTGCTATTTGCTGCCCTTTTATGAATGTAAACACTGTTTGTAAATCATATAAACCTAACCTGGTTCACTATTGAACAGCTCCTAAAATGGAATTAATTAGCTTTATTGAACCGGGAGTTGTCATTTATGGGGTATTTTTTGAACCTGGCTTTGCTTGAAATAAATCTCTCCCGGCTTCCCTTCACAGGGAATTAATTTTTGGAAAGATGGGGACATTTTTTAAAATTTCCAACTTTAATTTAAGAGAGGGCTAATGGGGTGTAGAATATGTGTGAATGTTTTATTGAACTAGTATAAAATTTTGTTGAAAGAAAGAAAGGAGGGAAGGAGGGAAGGAAGGAAAAAAGAAAGAAAGAAAGGAGGAGGGAAGGAAGGAAGGAAGAAAGGAAAGAAAGGAGGGAGGGAGGGAAAAAGGATCTTAATACATTTGAAAGTGACTGTTCAGTGCTAAGACAGTTGTTATTATATTTTGGCATTTAGTTTAAATATTAAGTGGAATGGAGAATTTTCATGCTTCAAGACATTAGTTCATCTTAGCTTATGATCAGATCAAATGCCTGTGGCTATATGTTTACATATTACTACGCAAGTGCCCAGATGCTACACAAAGCAGCATAAACACAACAAGCATATTTCCCCACTTTGTTTTTTCCAGACCAATTATATTTCTTCTGCCGAAGAAAAAGGCACCATGAGTTTAAAATTAGGAGGAAAATAATCTCTTTGCGATTCACCTAAGGGGTGGGCGAACCTCTGCTTGCCAGAGGTGGGTAGCTATGTAGTTGAACCCTCAACTACATAGCACATTTATGGTTATTGTATTTTACAGGTTGATAGATTTTTATGTTCTGTCCAAGTCAGGATCTTACACCACCTGGTATATTATTTAGTAATTTACAGCGCAGTCAGGCATGTTTGGTTTAATGTAGGATAAACTTATAAATCTATTGTTCCTCCAGTTGCCAGGGTTGGTGTGCAATGAACTACAGAGCTTGATGCGTACATACATTTCGGCTCTGCTTATTTTCTTTGATAGGGAAGCTGGCAATAGATAACGTAGTGACATAGCATCCCAGGGGACAGCAAAATGTGAGAGCAACACACCGTCAGGTTAGTAGGTCATTATTGTATGAGCACTGAGCCATTAATTGACTACTGTACCAAACTCAGTCTGTGTCGGATTATGGCTCTTGGCAGTAAGTACTCTTCCCTAATAGCTTAACTTCGCTTTCTTCTGATCATCTTATTTCTTGGTAAAAATTATGCGTACTAAGGTAAATATATTTGTCACATTGCTGCTCCAGCTGTAGAGCAGACGGGGAAAAAAAAATCAGCAGGAGAAGCTTTCTGAAGTTTTTCTCAATGACTTGAGGCCTGCTCTATGTTCCCAGGAAAACTGAGAGAATACCAAAGAGGGTTTGATGCAGGGGGAAGTGCTGGTAATTTCTTTGGTAAAATAAAACAGAAAGAAAGAAGAAAGGAAGGAAGGAAAGAAAGAAAGAAAGAAAGGAAAGGAAAGGAAAGGAAAGGAAAGGAAAGGAAAATTCTTCTTCAATATGTAAAGGTAAAGATTCCCCATGCACATATGTGCTAGTTGTTCCTGATTCTAGGGGGCAGTGCTCATCTCTGTTTCAAAGCCGAAGAGCCAGCGCTGTCTGAAGACATCTCCGTGGTCATGTGGCCGGCATGACTCAATGCCGAAGGCACACAGAGCGCTGTTACCTTCCCACCAAAGGTGGTCCCTATTTTTCTACTTGCATTTTTACATGCTTTCGAACAGCTAGGTTGGCATAAGCTGGGACAAGGGATGGGAGCTCACTCCATTACGCAGCACTAGGGATTCGAACTGCCAAACTGCCAACTTTTCTGATCGACAAGCTCAGCGTCTTAGCCACTGAGCCACCACATCCCATCTTCAATATGTAGGCTTATGAAAATACTAGCTGGTCAAAATAACTCCTTCTCCCCTTATCCTCATGTGGAGGCAAGGAGTTCAGTTTCTGCAACATGTCTGAATGGTGCACTTCTAAAAGTGGAACAAGTGTAAGAAAAAACCTGGTGGGTGGGGGTAATGAAACTTATTATTGTTTCCCAAACTTACACATGAGTAATCTGCTACTTAAAAAAGTACTAAATAACCTGGCATGATAAGATGTCTGGGATTACATTTCTTATAATTCCCATCAAGGAGATTGTCCCATTTTTAGGAAGGATCTGGTTCAGAAAAATGCCATTGAAGGCAATGAATCAGAGGTGGGTTCCTGCCAGTTCGCACCTATTCGGTAGAACCGGTTCCTCAAATCTACCGAACCGGTTAGAAGAGGTTCCACCAGTGGACCCGGAAAGCAGGCCACACCTACAGAAGAGGTTCCAACATTTTTTGAAACCCACCACTGGTCCTTGGATATGATTATTCTACACTATCATGCTCATATTTATAAAACTCAGTGCCTCTGTGAATGGTAAGGATGACTACTGCGTTTGTGGTGCGTTCAGAACATTGCGTGTGTTGTTTTAACGCAAACCAAAGATGCCTTTTAAAAAACAAGTTTACATCCTATTCTTATGCCTGCCAGTGCTGTGTGTGAGGTAATTTAAGGTGGTCCTGACAAGTGTCATCGGCATCTTCATATCCGGTCACCTGGGCGGCAAGCCACTCCCATCTGGTCACATGGGTGGCAAGCCACTCCCACAAAGGAGACCACACCCACAGAGTAGGTTTGAACAATTTTTGAAACCCACCACTGCAATGAATATATATCCGACAGAATACAAGGTTCAAGAAATCAAACAAATGGAGCAAATAAACAGAAAAGAGTTTTAAAGAGTAGCTGTATTACTGTGTGGGGATAAAGCAGATACAAGGAGAAACCAAATTCATAGAACAAGACTAAAAATGTCAAATATAATAAAGGGGCCACTATTTGATTCTTATATTCCTGCTCTCATATCTTGGTAATGTTATCTACATTCTTTTTGTAGCAGAGATATTTTTTTGTAGAATGGATATATTTTTGATTGGCAGTTATGAAATAATATTCCAATTCATACATTGCCAAACTTCCAAGGTGCAGAAAGGGCACAATTTTTTATTTTATTTTTTGCCCAGGAGCAGTTTGGAAGAAACATGGATGATAATTGTGGAATCAGGAAGGAAGACTGAAGGAAAATTGTCCTGCAGGTTTTGCCCCAGTTATTATTTAATTTGATGAAGAAGAATTTGCTTTGAAATTTCTCTCAAACCAGAACAGAACTTCTGAATAAATTGCTTTTCATGTTTCTTTCACACAAGAGATGTTCCAATAAATTCCCGTGGGTGGTTTTTTTGTGAGACAAATAGCACAGAATAAACTGATCTGTTAAATCATACTTACAGAAAAGAGGCTGTTTTTTTGTGCAAAAAGCCTTTTTTTAGGCATACCTGATCAAACTCTGCTGCTTTACAACAGTTCCACTTGAAAAGTTGCAAAATCAACGAGCATTTTCTCACATTTTTCTCAGGGAGTGCTTCCATGTTAGTTTAACATAGTCTTGGCCTATTTCTTCAACTTGACGTTCCAGAAAAAGACGCCCATTTTGGAGACTGAACAGCTCATCTGGGCAACGAATGAGAATTAAAGTCAGCTTGGTAAAGGGGTGAAAGTGTTGGCCTACAAACCAGGGGACTGTGAGTTCTAGTCCTTCCCTTGGCCATGAAAAACTGGCTGGCTGACTTTGGGCCAGTCGTTCTCTCTCAGCCGAACGAACCTTAGAAGATTGTTGTGGGGCTAATAGGAGGCGGAAGTAGTGGTATGTTAACCACCTTAGCAATAGCAATAGCAGTTAGACTTATATACCGCTTCATAGGGCTTTCAGCCCTCTCTAAGCGGTTTACAGAATCAGCACATCGCCCCCACAGTCTGGGTCCTTATTTCACCCACCTCGGAAGGATGGAAGGCTGAGTCAACCTTGAGCCGGTGAGATTTGAACCACTGAACTGCAGATAACAGTCAGCTGAAGTGGCCTGCAGTATTGCACCCTAACCACTGCACCACCTCGGCTCTTTCATAATGGACCTATATGGAAAAAAATGGAATTAAAAATATTGGGAGGGGGAAAAAAAGAGAAATAGATGCTTATTAGGTTTTCTGTAAAAGCAAGAGGAGGAACAGCTTGAGTTTATATTTCTACCATTGTTCCCTCTTTGAAGGATAATGTGAGCCTAGAAGGTTGGAGATAATGAAAGAGACTGGAACATGTATTCTGGCCTGTCTGAAGGACAAAGAAGGCAAAAACTGAATCTTCAAGTGTGCTAAGGAACTGGACATTTTTGGCTTGCTTTTATACTAATGCCGAATTTGTGAGCAGCAGTGGACACAGAATCAGATTGGGCTGTCAGATGACTAATTATATTAAGTTAATCCAGCATTTCACCAGCAGTGCGTTATGATATACCATACCAAAATTTTAATTATGTTTTAGTTGCCTATCTGAGGCAACTAAAGCAGATAAAAAGAGCTGATTTAGTGTGTGTGTGTGGGGGGGAATCTTCTAGTAACTTTCTCCCCAAATATAAGATGTACCAATAATTTTACATGTGCCTCTATTTTTATTTTTATACTACTTTTGCATTAGATCCTCTCTTCTGAAATGAGACAATCAAATCATATTAGGCTGCAACAGAGGTGGGTTCCTACCAGTTCGCACCTATTCGGTAGAAACGGTTCGTCAAATCTACCGAGCCGGTTAGAAGAGGTTCCACCTCGTATTCCTCTCGGAGCAGTGGATGTGTGATCTTGGTCTGAGGGGTAATGAGATCATACCCCTGTCGTGGTCAGACCATTGCCTACTGAGGCTCGACTTCCGGAGGCCAAACCCCCACCGTAGGGAGGAGGAACCGACCAGGTGGTTCCGCCCCAGGCGACTTATGGACCCTCAGAGGTTCCAGACGGAGCTTGGGGTTATTCCTGATACCCTCACCCACAGTTCGGCGGAGACTCTGGCTGCCGCCTGGTACTCGGCGGCGTCGGAGTCTCTCGACCGGATTGCGCCACTACGGCCCCTCCGGGTCAGTGGATCCCGGAGAGTTCCCTGGTTCACCGAGGAACTCTGGGAGAAGAAACGCCGGAGGAGATGCCTAGAGCACCAGTGGAGGTCGGATAAGTCCGAGGCAAACCGAGCACTCTTAACCACCTGCACCAAGGACTATGTTCGAGCATTAAGAACTGCAAAAAGATCATATATTTCTTCCTTGGTTGCGTCCGCCGAGTCACGCCCAGCCGCCCTGTTCAGGATAACCCGCTCCCTCCTTAATAGGAGGGATGCGGGAGACCCCTTGCAGGGTAGGGCTGAGGATTATGCTCAATTCTTGGCGGACAAAGTAGCTCGGTTTCGATCGGACTTGGACTCCACCGCAGTAGATCCAGCTGAGACACAGGAGGATCATCTGCCACATCAACTCTGGGTTGAGTTCCAGGAAGTTGCCTCTGGGGATGTGGACAAGGCCATCCGAGCTGTAAGTGCCTCCACTTGTATTCTGGACCCGTGTCCCTCCTGGCTGGTGGCTAACAGCAGGGAGGTGACACATGGCTGGATCCAGGCGGTTGTCACCGCCTCCCTTCGGGAGGGGCACTTCCCCGCCGTACTCAAAACGGCGGTGGTGAGACCCCTCCTAAAGAAACCATCGTTAGATCCAGCCATCTTAAACAACTTTCGTCCTGTCTCCAACCTTCCCTTTATCGGGAAGGTTGTTGAGAAGGTGGTGGCCTTTCAGCTTCGCCGGGCCTTGGAGGAAGCTAGCTATCTTGACCCCTTCCAGTCCGGCTTCAGACCTGGTTACAGCACAGAAACCGCTTTGGTCGCATTGACCGATGATCTCTGGAGGGCCAGAGATGGAGGCTATGCGTCCATCCTGGTTCTCCTTGACCTCTCAGCGGCTTTCGATACCATCGACCATGGTATCCTTCTGCGACGACTGCGGGAGGTGGGAGTGGGAGGCACTGTTCTGCGGTGGTTCTCCTCCTACCTCTCGGACAGGTCGCAGTCGGTGTTAGTCGGGGGGCAGAGATCGTCCCTGAGGCCCCTAACATGTGGGGTACCCCAGGGTTCGGTCTTATCCCCCCTACTATTTAACATATACATGAAACCGCTGGGCGAGGTCATTCGGAGGCACGGGATAAAATACCATCAATATGCGGACGATACGCAATTGTATCTGTCCGCCCCGTGCCAACTCAATGAAGCGGTGGACGTGATGAACCAGGGTCTGGAGGCCGTTAAGGACTGGATGAGTGCTAACAAACTGGTGCTCAACCCGGATAAAACCGAGTGGCTGTTGTGTTTCCCCCCCAATAATTTGGCTAATACACCAACGCTTAGGCTGGGGGGTCAAATTTTATACCCCTCAGATAGGGTCCGCAACTTAGGAGTCCTCCTGGATCCACAGCTGACTTTTGACCACCAGCTGTCAGCTGTGACCAGGGGGGCATTTGCCCAGGTTCGCCTGGTCCGCCAGTTGCGGCCCTACCTAGATCGGGGGGCCCTCACAACAGTCACTCGAGCCCTTGTGATCTCCAGACTGGAATACTGCAATGGGCTCTACATGGGGCTGCCCCTGAAGTGCATCCGGCGACTACAGCTAGTCCAAAATGCAGCCGCGCGAGTGATAGTGGGCGCACCTCGGTTCGCCCACGTTACACCTGTCCTCCGCGAGCTGCACTGGCTACCTGTTGGTCTCCGGGTGCGCTTCAGGATACTAATGACCACCTTTAAAGCACTCCATGGTAGTGGATCTGGGTACTTGAGAGACCGCCTTCTGCCGATTACCTCCCTAAACCGACCAATTAGATCGCACAGACTAGGCCTCCTCCGAATTCCATCAGCCGGTCAATGCCGACTGGCGACCACACGGAGAAGAGCCTTCTCTGCTGCTGCCCCGACCCTATGGAACGAGCTCCCCATGGAGATCCGCA